>NW_028185184.1:2406040-2530615 GCF_003343005.1 Rhea americana
GTAATCCTCCCTCTCCACTCAGCCCTGGTGAAGCTGCATCTAGAGTACTGTTTCTTGTGCTGGGCTTCCCAGTATAGAGAATGACAGAGCTATCAGAGTGGCAAAAGGCCGCTTAGATGATTAAGGGACTGGAGCATCTCTTATATGAGGAAAGGTTGAGAGAGCTGGGATTGTTTAACCCGGAGAAGAAAAGACTCAGTCTTATCAGCATGTTTATATCTCTGATGTGGAAGAGTAAAGAGGATGAAACTAGGCTCTTCTCAGTGGTGCCCAGTGACAGGTCAAAAGGCAGCAGGCACAAACTGAAACACAGAGAATTCCATTTGAAAAGAAGAAAAAATCTTATTTGTATATTTATTAACTGTAAGGGTGATCAACACTGGAACAGATTGCCCAGAAAGGCTGTGGAGTCTCTGCCCGTATATATGCTCCAAATCTGACAGGACAATGTCCTGAGCAATCTAGGTGACACTGCTTTTAGCTGCAGTTTTGGACTAGATGATCTCCAGAAGTCCTTTCGAACCTCAACTATTCTGTCATTCTAAAATACCATACGCACAGAGCTGACCTAACTATAGGACTTCTCTCAAATTGCATTGATTTCTGATCTCTGAAACAAATTCTAACAAATGAAAGCTGGTATTCCCTATTTCCTCAGGAACCATTTTCTAGGCCTATGAATTAAAGACAAAGCAAAAGGGAATATTACTCCTCCAAAATAAATGTTGAAGACCTCTTATGTAGAACTTCCTGTATAATCTGGCAGTATAACTCATATTTCAGCAGCCTAAAACACATAAATCATATATTCTTTGATCCTTGACTCTAACTCCACACTGGTGACTAACTCACAGAATAGTTATTCTTCTGTAACAACAACTTGTGCCRCTTCACCCAGACTTCACCAAAAAGCTTTCAAGCATGACATCCAAATTCACAAACACATATACTCTCCATTTCTCTCTAAAACTTCGAAGTTTTAAAAGCAGACATAGATTTTTCAATCTAAAGCAGGTCTGAGCAAGTTAATTCTTGAACTATTATTTTTCAGCATCATTTTCTTCACAAAACATCCCCTTGTACAGCATAGATGTTTTTAAAAGGATGACAGCATTATCACTATGTGTTCTTATTTTACTCAGCTACGAACGCAAAACTAGCTACAAGGTAGATTCAGTTTTATCTTTTCCATTAGAGGTCAGCAGAAGACCATCTATCTATATAGGATCTGAATGCCTCCTATTTCTTCTTGAAATGCTAGGTCATTCAGTCAGTAGCAAATAAAAAAAAATGAATTTGACATTATGGGTCAGAAAAAGATAAGTCTAAGAGTTCACAATAAATACTGCTTGTTCCATCAGGAATAACTTAATTGCAGAATCAGTGTAGCTAAATCATTTAGTAAAACCACTGAATATAAGCAAATATGCCTGAAGACTAACATCAACCTGAAGAGACTTTCCAACTTACTCATGGATAGTATACAATGCTTGTAAGATCCTTCTTGTACAGACAATCCACAACAGAAAACTCCAAATGCTGTAGCCTGTTGTTAACACAGGTGCTAGCAGCTGTCAGGTCACATGTGGTTTCCCTGTGTCCTCCCACATTTCAGTACCACAGAAAATGTACTCATACCTAGGATTCGTCCTGGACAAGATGGTTGCTTCTCCAGTTTTTGAAGTGCCCCTTTTTTAAAGGGCATGCTCCTTCCCACTTTCCACCGAAGAGCATCTATGAAATTACTGCTTCTCCAAGCCTGAAATTAGTCATTTGACTCATACATTTGCTAAGGAATCAAAATAGGTATCCAATTAACAAATATACATTTAAGATTATGGTTTTTTGGGYTGTTGTTGTCCCCTGCCCTCAGCTGCTGTTGTAGATCCCATATTAATGCTTTCGCTCCTCAACTTAACCTTAGTCACTATTCTGACAAGAACTGAAGGATGTTTCTGGAACTGTCCTGACAGAGTTTTGCAAAAGAATGAGGACTCACATCCATCAGGTTATTAAAAACAGATGTCTACAAATATAAAACTATTTTCTCAAGTGCCACAATGCCATGAAGCCACATACAACTCATCAAGGCCCTCGAAAATGGTGATTAAGAACAGACTAATGAGTCCAAGAATGCATCCACTTGAGGAAAACATTTCTTTAAAATACCAGAAGGCTAAGAGGATCTGAACTACATGCTATTTAAGTAGGCTTATCCATTTGACAAGGTTCTAAATTGTTTTTTTATAGTATCAGATTTTTACTAAAGGTTGTTTTTGAAGAATATGATGTGGATATGCTGTAGAGGAAATAATCTGTACCAGGATTTCCTAGTCTGAAAAACAGAATTCTTTTGAGAATTGCCAGACTACTACAGGAGATTGAGGTGATAATTACTAAGAAAAGACACAAAATCCAGGGATACTTTAAAAAAGTTTTTGGCATTTCTGGATAAGAACTGTTAAAAGTCATTTGCCTTTCCTCCACACTATATTCTAGTGAAAAAAATCATCTTCTCCACATAAGACAGTAGATACTTGTACAAAACCACCTGAAGTTTTGGCATTTTTTTGTTCCCTTCCTTAATCACATGAGCTGGTTTTACTCTGTGTAACATGCCATAAATGAGCATTGTGCAGTCACTGACAAYAACCTCATGATAAAATAAATTGATTATGAAATTACATCACCTGCTATTCAGTCACCAAATTCTCTTCCCAGAGTTTACTTTCATCTTCAAGTAGAATTTATAAAAAGGCAATTGGGAAAATAAAAAGCAAAAAGCTAGATTATATTTCAACTTCCCAGCAGGAGCAATTTTTCTTATACCTTAACTATGAATATATTTTATGACGTTGATCCAAAGGCAAACAGAAACAAGACATAGTCCTGCACAGATTTAAAACGTGACCTCTCATAGTATGGCAGGATGAGAAAAAAAGGAGCTTTGTACTGTAGGAGAGAAAYGTATAATCAGTATTCCTTGTTTCAAGATACTGAAACTAGTTCCCCTCCATTAGAACATTTCAGGGCACTCTAATGCATTCAGTTCTATAGACAGAGAAATATCAAAATTGGTCCAGTCTAAATTGTAAAATACTCCGAAGTTACCTAGTATTAGATACTCAAAATCTTGCTATTAGCAAAATGGAGCATACCACATACGTGGCACTAAGAATTTATTATCAGCCTAATTGAAATCTTAGCAGTTTAACCAAAACACAACAGTTGCAATTGGTCCAGTTACAGTAATAACAATGCTTCCAAATGAACACGGAAAAGCCTCATTAATATTGAGGCTCTAAAAATCATCATACAAGAGAAACTGCTAATACTTACCCCTTTTCCCTGGTGTTATCCTCACCCTTCCAATGTCCCCTTGAGTCCCTTGACAGTTCCAGTATTCCTCAAGCAAAAGCAGTGGGCAAGCAGAGGAGCTGACAGCAAGTAAGATCTTTGCCAGGAGGAGTTAACAGGTCTAGTATCTTCCTTTTATTTTCTAGAAGGAGCAGGATGTTGATGCTTTCTTCCTGCTCAGCCCTGGCCTCACCATGAGCCATTTCTACACTTCTCCCCAACACAGCTGGTGTATGAGCGAGAGGAGCCGGTCCCAGGACCATGGCATGTTGGTGGTAATGATGGCTGCTCCTTCTGTTACCTGCCACCTCACCCCCAACATTACTCACTCCAGATCATGCCAGGGAAACCAGAGTCCCTCAGACCCCCAGCAGCTGCAGCATCAATCACCACCATCTCCAGCCTTGGCCAGTTCCCCATTGGCCAGAGACTCTGCACCCTCAAGGCAGTCCAGCACCGGGGTCTGCTGCCAGGGAGAGCAAAAAGTACATTTACGGGGCATACCACACTGCTATCTCCACATAAATGTGGAGATCCTTTGCTTGCACTCTGCTCTTGAAGGAAACAGTAACTTTCCTGCAATCCCACTGGCATCATAACCTGAAGGCAGCCCTGCCTTCGGCCACCTCCTTGCAGGTAGCCACAGCCAGCAGCTTTCTTCAAGGGTGCCCCAAAGCTTATTTCTTACCGCGCCTTTTGATAACAGACCCCTGAACTRCTATGTTTACAGAATCTTGTGGAAAGAAATTAAGTTTTCCCCTGGCACGCAGGCCGGAAGGAGCACTTCACAGATGGAACTTTCCCTGTGGGGTTGGTTCCAGTCAAGTCGCTGACTTTTTGGATTGTACCAAATGCAACATAGGACTCACAGGTCCCCAGGGAACCTCTTTTGCTTGAGTCCTCCCGGCTCCTTCCTGCAGGCTTTCTCCTTGCCAATCTCTCTCTGCCTTCCTCATTGCAAGATAGCAGTTTATCTCATCCAAGACATGCTCAGTTACTCTCTCTTACAGGGTTATAACATATAATTACTGGTAACAGCAAGYGAAACAGATGCAACTTTTCAAGCAAAGTACCAAGTGCTCCTACCCTAATTCATTTTCAGTTACAGTTTGTATTACTTTTCTGGCACATATGTACAATGAATTATATTCAGAACTCAAGAGAATGCTCCAAATCTCTTCAGACAAGACTCTGAGATACCTTGTCACACCAACAGGTAAAAAAGACTGTATTACATCTCAAAGGCAGAATTACATCAACAAGAGAAAAGTTATTTTTGTATTGGCTAATTACTCTTAAACAATTGCAYAGTTAGAGCCATGTTTAAGCAATAGCAGTTAGTTATATTTATTGTACCTTCCCTACTTCTGTTGCACTAGAGCATTTTATAGTGTGTCTTGCTTCTACTGTCTGCCMGGACTGTCTTGCATCTACTTTTGCCAGTTATCCTTCTAGTCTACCATTTCAAATACAATAGCTGTAGAKAGTTGCATATACACATTAGGTTATCAAACCCTCTCTCTCTCTTTCCCTCTGAAAAATAAAAATTACACACACACACTTGATATATATCTTGATGTACATAATTTACTTAGAAATTTTAYTTACATTATATGTATCAAGTAACTTTTTTTGGTGGCAGTCCATGCTTTCTTGCCATCTTCCAAGGTGAGCAGATTTAATTCCAGTGAAGAACATATATTTATARCTAAATTATCTTCTGGGAAAAATAATTGCAACTAACAGAAAAACATAGAAAAAACTGTAGACTAAACTATAGCATGACTAATGCACACTAAAATTGAATGTGGAAAACACTATACAGTCTATGAGACAAATATGAGGCCATAATTGCTGTGTTTGTGAAATCTCAGACCAAAGAGAATTGCTTTTTATATCCATTTCATCCATTTTGTGAAACATGYATATAGTATTGTTCTATGGTAGATTACATTCCATCATTCTCCCATACTGCTAGTCTTATTCTGACTCCTATATATTTTACCTGAATGTTGCTAAAATAATTCCTGTTCAAAATATATATGTGTATATATATATATACATATATATATATATATATATATATATATATATGAAAACAAACTCCCTGCAAGTCACTTCTAGTGTGACTCATCACCAAGGGGGGGGGGGGGAATCCCCAAGTGTAAACAGCACAATAAGAAAAGCACATCAAGAGAGTAAACCAAGTCTTCTAAAGTAGTTTGACACTTTTACTAGCTAATCTGATATTTTTCAAAGCCTGTAAAAATTTACCAGAGCCTTGTGCTGCCTTATTATCTACTAATCTGCACTGACAGAAAATAAGAGCAGTGCACATGCACAAACATCAGTTATTAGAAGGCATTCACTGCTAAATATTATATTTTGACAGACCAAGAACTTGTTGTATAGGTGTTTTTATCATCTCTTTTCTATTTCCAGTACAGTTCATGCCCATTCCATGGGGTCAGAGTGTCAGACCAGTAACCAAAAAATGAGCATACAAACTACGAAGGACAAAGCCCAAGATCTATCAAATATTTTGGAATGCAAACAAGTTAGGAAAAGCAGTATTATTACACACCTTAAATAGTTTTATTTTAATCTAGACGCCCCATGCCCCCCCAAGAAAAAAGGTTTATTGATCCAATAGAAAAAAGTATTATTGTTCTGACATAATATAGTACTGCTTCTAAATAATTACAGCAAATGCACAATGTGCGATAGTATTATCTGTGTGCATACTACTCCATGTCTCATCAATATTTTTCCTTGCATCCATCTTATTTCTCCCACTAAAAAAATTCCAAATGCTGCTTGTGTTATCAGGTTGAAGATRCTCTACTAAGACAGAAGATTTCTCTTCCTCAGCAACATACTCAATATTTSTTGCTAATTGTATTACAGAGCGTCATCATCACATTTCAGTTCTACTGGCAGTAGTATAGTTGCAGATGAGCCTGTCAGCTGGCAGAATTATTTTTCTAGTTATACCAGGCTTGCTGAAGCCTAAAAAAAATTTGACCTTTTCTACAGTTCTGTGATTTTATTACATGCTAAAATACGACACAAATATTATGAATCTAAATCCATGTACTTATACAGGCAAAACTTCCATGGCCTTGGAGATAAATTTCCTGTATTAATACTGTCAGAAGTGGCTTCATCCTCTAAAAACTGGTTTATAATTCAAATACTTTTTCAGATCTATATTCTCCACATCCCACAAACTGTAACATAGAAATCCAGCAATAATAAGACATATCCCAGCTATACTGATTCATTTTAATCAAACTCTTGCCAATGTTGCTGCAAGATTCTGCMCAAAGTTAACATCCAGTTTTTGTCTGCTTGCTCCATGCTTACAGCTTGTTCTTTGCAATTCTAACACTCAACTATAATGGACTCAGAATTTGAAATGGTGAACAGTATTTCTACTATCTGTTGGCTTCTTGTTTGCATGCTTTGTTTCTTCAAGAAGAGTGTGACCAGACAAGGTGGATGTGGAAAGAGGACAGCGAGAGCTCTGACCCTGGAGCAAGTGAACATGCTCTAGAGGAAGTTTCCATGTGTTGGCTACAGCAAGTAGTCACTGAGCAAATGGCAAGACTGCAGCTCGTGCAGAGACAGAGACCGCCGAGAGAAGCGTCAAGCACACAGAGTAGACTGGCAGGTCTTTGTGAGGACGGGGGGGGGAGGGAAAAAGGAAGCCTAAACAGGGTTTTGCAGAATTTGCTCTACATCAGACAGCCACTCAACAGACTGAAACTGAGCTTGGAAACAAGATCCTCCCCCCACCCCTGCAGTGGCCCATGAGACAGGCAGAGACTTGATTAAATGCTTATTATTCCATTTGGTGTTACATAGTCACCCTATCTGAAATCAGAAATATACTGGCTTATATTGAGAAAAAGGYAACTTTTTGTTTTTCAAAATCTTTTTAGGTTTCTTTGAGAAACTTGCTACTACAGAAAGGTTTAGAATGATCTATCTCTGCAGTCTGGCTAACTTTTTAATGCTTCTTAGGCTAATACTGTATGGAGGTAGGCATAATACATACACCTATACTGAGAGGAGCTTATCTCATGATACACTTCCAGCTATCTCATCTTTCTCTTTCCTAGGACAGATGGTAACACTGCAAACCTGCAGATGACTTTAAATGTGCATGTCTTAACTATACCCTCCCTTCCCTCCCTCCAAACTTTAATCTCTTCTTTAGGTTTTTTTTGGAATAAAGTTTTAAAACTACTATAATATTTCATCCTACTTTTTTCTTTCCTATTATATATACATAATACACAGATTACATGGCTGTATGAGAGTTATACTGGTAACTGTTCAATGCAAACATAAAATTAATTCATGCCTCTGGAGAGAAAGAACCTTTTAAACTTCCCTAGCCTCTGTGGAGAGGGGGAACAACCAGCAGAAGTGCTCGTTGACTGCAGGCAAAGGAAAAATTTATCTGAATCCTTGTGCAAGTGTTTGAGAAAGACCACATACATGATAGTTAGAATGGACACTTAAGATCTGCTACAGTGAATGCCCTAAAATCATATATAATATCATCTTGGGCTAAGCTTCTAAATGTCACCAGATAATAAGCACTTTGCGGGGTTAGGGGTGGGGGGAGGAATGAAGCTAAGGGTAATGGGATAGACAGGAAACATGGAATTGGGCACATATAATGCATTTCAGCTTGCTTCTACCTCTCTACTAAGGACGAAAATACTTAATAGACATATCCACTAACTGTAAGATACGAGTTGCTATGAGAAATAGCTCCAAATATAGCAAGTCACTATCTAAACCACTGTAACTGCTGCAGGATATGGGAATTATTCATAAAATTACTCATCTTCTTTACAAGTCCTGCAATTCTCATCTAAATGACCATGATGCAGTAGTGCATATTCAGTTGTCAGAGCTAGAGCATCTTTGATTACATTCTGATAACCAAGCCCATTTGGACTTCAGAATTTGTGCTTTTATTTGGGTAACTAGAGGCCCTTCCCCCCCTTAACTGGGTCTAGTGACAGTTTGATAGCTGGAGCAAGCACATCAAAAGTCTAAGACTATCTCAGCTTGCTTAACCTCCGCACCCTATTAATGTGCATAAGTTACTATTATTCTTGTCTGCCTAACAGCATGCAATCGGTATGTAAGGTGATGATTTAGAAACAGCTCTCAAAACTCTTAAAATAGAATATTCCTGCTGTGTTTACAATCCAGTCTTTCTGCCTTAAAATCATTAGTGTCTCAGCATGYAATGACAATACGGCAAAGTAAAGACCAAAATTTTAATTTGCATGTGGGAATTTTTTTTTCATGCATTTCCTGCTTTAAACCTGTGTATTCTATGCACAAAACTGCTTATAAAAGTACTAATACTAGTACAAAATAGACTAAAACCTTAATTTATGTATTATTTTGCAACTTCTATACTAAATACGTAACAGGAGAAGAATTTGAGAGTACTAGATTGTCATTTTTACAGTATACTGTAACTTTAGATATAACCATCAATTAGATTATGTCCCAATACCAAGTTTTTAATGCACTAACTACAAACTGAAGGATTTTTTTGTTTCACAGAACATGGGTGTGCTTGATTAACACCACAATGATAAAGCAAGAGTGATTGCCAAAAAAGTTTTAACGCAAATACAAAATTCTAAGTTATTGTATTTCAAATGAAAAACAAATTTTCAGATGAAGCGAGTACAAGATAAAGAAAATCATAGGGTGAATGTATGAATTTTTATACATTTCTTTTACCTTTTGGAATCTTTAACAGAAGTTTGTTGTCTGATCTTAGACRGGAACAGAACAAAGCAAACTACAGAAATCTTCAAGATGCGATAGGCATTCATTTTTTAGCTGAAGCAACCCTCAGAAAAGATGAGATCACCCAAATCAGACAGAACTTTATTTCAGGATCTTAGCTTTGTAATAAAGGGATGACTTTCTTGCTCCTGATGCTGCTAATAGACTCTACCATCAAGAGTTGCTACCAAACGTTCTAACAACCAGTTGCTCTTCTCCTTTCTACTGTCAATAGTAATAATTTCTGAAATAAATAACTTTAATGTCATACTGAGAAAGTGGGTCCCTGTAGATCAAAATTCTGAGCTKCCACAGAGTTCATTTTAGGTCAATAATATATTGTTTTTACATTTTTTCTAAAGATACCAAATGTCACAAACCAGTGTTCAAGTGTGAATTTGAACTTTTTTGTTGTTGTTGTTATATTTAAGCAGATGTTTATGAAGCAATAAGTTACTGATACAGTTCATCCTTATGTTAGGTCTGCAGTTTAGACCATTCATTTATCATCCACCTTCCCTTTACAGTTGAGAAAAACGACACTTCTATGACATGTTTCATCAGATCTCATATACATCTTTGCTACCACATCAGTTGCACCAAGAAAGTATYTGTTGCTCTCCACTGATTGCAGAATGAGCCAAAGAAATTAGCTCAGGTACATGTGTCTACCTGTGGGCACATGAATTTCCCCTTGAAACACTCTAGCCATGGAGGTCTCAGAGAGGGGCATCTAAACATATATACCTTCACAATGTATAGACAATATATGAACTTAAGGCTCAAGAACTTAAAATGATGTAATACTTAATTTCTTTGGTAACTGAAGGAAGAAAAAAGAATTACATTTCCAAAGGCTCAAGAACTTAAAATGATGTAATACTTAATTTCTTTGGTAACTGAAGGAAGAAAAAAGAATTACATTTCCAGAGAGCAAAATTACAGCAGCAGATCTAGGTGAAGATCTAAAACTATTGTTTTCTTTCTACTACGTAGGAGGAGGCCAGCACTGCTGAAACAGTAAAGTACAACTGGCCTCAAAATCCTCCATAGCATGATCTTATAACAAATACTGGCCATATAAGTTTGTATGAGAGTCTATAGCATATACACATATTTAGAGTTGAAGCTTTCATTATTTATTGGCTTGGTAATCATTATAGTTATCGGAATTAAAAGAACAAACAACAACAAAACCCACTGTACCAATACAAGTGATACTGCTGTGATGCCAGTTACTGCATGTTTCAAATCTCTCTTGCCAAGCTACCATCAGCAGTCGCTATCAGGTGGTTACCATAAGTATTTCATACAGGAAGTACTTCTCCACAGGAAGTCTACATCACAGCATGTCAGAATAGTTTTGATTTCTACTATGGAAGAAGTTATGCTTCTTTTACTCAATACTTTTATACTAGAGACTCCTACAAGAAATAATTAGCACTGAGATTATAGGGAGCATTTTTTGTCATTACAATTTTATGTGTAGATGTACACCTGGACAGATTAGTAAAGAAGAAATTGAAAACCTTGCTTCCTGGGTTAAGACACTTGTAAGTAAACATCGTAAAGCATTTTCTGGATCTACCTGATGGTAGGTAATGGTAGACTAAGAGCAACATTCCACTGGAAAGGCAAGAGCTGGTAGTGTTAGATATGACATCCTATAATCCTGATAGAAAAGAAAAAGCCAGCAGAGAATGAATACAAGAAAAAAGAAATAGAAGACAAAACACCTTAAAATCAACACATCTATCAAAGAAAAGTTTCAAAAAGAACCTATTAAATAAATTAATGCATGGAATAAAATGGAAAAGGTATCTCTAAGACAAGAGTGCAGCATACACCCTGGAATTGCCACTGTCACTGTCATTGCTGATGAGAAGAAACAGAATGACTATTGGCACAGCAACAAACGGACATAAATTTCACGTAAGTGAATACAGCAGGCATTCGCTACTTTAAAAAAAGAAAAAAAKAATCAGTTCAGATTAATGTACACCAAATGACATTAAGTCTTGAAGACAGAACAAGTCCTATTTTTCCCCTTCCCTAAATTATCTCTCTCTCTCTCTACTCAAACGCAGAAATGTTTTTAAAGGAAAAGCAATTAAAAAATTCTAGACCTACAGGTTACGCAAATTCTATTTTTTTTTCTTGCATTTTTCCCATTTGCTTTTGTCAGAGGCTTGCATTCACAACTTTAGAAAGGAAAACATGAACTCTAGCATAACAGTAAACATGTTAGAGAAATCTACTTCTATAACTAAACATTTCTTGAGCCATAAAAACAATCAATGAGTCATGAATCAGATAAATGTGATTTTACAAGTAGGCCTTATAATTAGGATTAGSATATAGAACTGGAAGAACAGGTCAATTTAAAGAAAAGTATTACAAAAACATACTGTAATTAGCTCATGTACACACATAASGTGTATCCCCGGTCCCCCAACACTGCTATAGAGTGGGGAAAATCAGTACAATGCTATTGGAAGTGAGATAGGAGGAGAATATTGTTACATTATCAAAGTATTTTCTGTTCCAAGACTAACTTCTTGAAAGCTGTCCTTGAAAATCATTTTTGTCAGGAGATATACAGAGAAGAAAAGAATTTTAAAATGTTCTTAGCTTGAGACAGAAGAAGGACTGTTAAAGAGGAATATTCTGCTCTAGGAGAAGAAAGTCAGGGAATGGATAACAATTCCAACTGCAGACACTTCAAGAAAGAAAACAAGATACCCTTATGTTTGGGGGTGGAGGGAAGGAAAATTTTGTAAAGCAACACATACATATGCAAAAGTCCTGCTTAATGGTTTCACTAATTTCAGTTATTAAAACTTCTCTGTTCTGCAAAGGCAGGCAACTTGTCAAAACAGAAAGCTTCTCAAAATCTGTGGCATTATTGCCACCACAGCCAAAAATCTGAAAAGTTTACTGCCTTTGTAAAATAATAGTAAATCTTCAAATTTCACACCAAAAAATTCTTTGCAAGCTCAATTCTGGACTTGCTGCTAGCAAGCAAATGAATATCACAGGAAGAAAAAAGAATTACATATTAGCTTAAACAAATTATCTCACACACACACACTTTTGTTTATTATTCTATTATTATAGCTTGAGGCTGAATGCTGCAGGCTCATGGAGAATTATGCTGAAAAATTGTCACAGAAAGTGGAACTAACTGACTCAATGACCTTTTAGTAACATGTCATCACTACATGGTGAAGAATTTGCATGCAGGCTGAAAGGCCTTTTAAAAGTTTCTCAGATGTGTTTAAACTAAGTAGTTTTATATTAATATCCTACCACTTTCTTCAAAGAGTTCTGTATTATCTTTCAAGAGAAAAAAAAATCTGTTGCTAGGAGTTCTAAACAATAAATATAAAAACCTTCTGAAAGGATCCAATTCAGAATCAACATTTTCTATATTTCATTCAGGATTAATTGTATTTGGCATTACATTAAAGTAGGAAGCGACATTCATATTTTAAAAGAAAAGGGATTTTTCTTTGGTTTCCTTAGAAAAAAGGTGGTACACCACTTGTTGTTTAAATGAACAAAATAATGAATTGCAAATGGAGAGAAGTCAGTGAAGCATGATACCATTTAGCAAAATATTTATACATCCGCACAGATCCTTGTTTCCCTGGAAAGGTTATTTGAGTGTAAATGTGACATTTTGAAATGTGTGACTGCAGTGAAAACTAAATCGATCATAAGCCATTTATCACTTAGTAATGAAATTTCATGTTTATCTTCATTCTCATTATCATTTAAAGAGGTCTTGTCCCCGTAATTATTAGCTTTGAGTCTGACCTTCCTACTTTTTTCCAGGCAATTAACTTTTTTCTTGCTTATATCTGACCTAGATAGGCTCAGTTCTTCTGTAATAAATATATATTTTAATAAAATTAAGAACTCATTTTCAGTCATYAGTATGTCACAATATTTTTAAATGGAATTCCACAGTATTTGGCATATTTATTATATCTTCACCTCTAGTTTCATAGCCTTTGCAGTCATTTTAGGTAACCAGACAAACTACAGTCTCCAGGTTCACAGTCCCAGCCTAAACTCTACTCTCACCTGGGCTACAACTTGGAGAGATTGGAGAGGTGCTCCAATCAGTCATCTTTGTGGCCCTTCACTGGACTCGCCCCAGTAGCTCCATTTCTCTCTCCTATGGGGAGCCCAGAATTGGATCCAGGACTCCAGGTATGGCCTCACCAGTGCTGGCAACAGTAGCTAATGCAGCCCAAGATACCATTGGTGGTCTTTGCCACAAGGGCACATTGCTGGCTCATAGTCAGCTTCTTTAGCCAGGATCCCTGATGTCCTTCTCTGCAAAGCTCCTCTCCAGCCAGTTGGTCCCCAGCCTGTACTGGTGCATGGAGTTGCTTCTTCCCAAGTGCGTATCTTTGCAATTCTGTTTGCTGAACTTCATGAGGTTCCTTTGCCTATTTCTCCAGCCTGTTGAGGTCCCTCCAAAAGGCAGCACAACCACCTGGTGTACTAAGCATGTGAAGACAGACGTTAACTGATAATAGTGGCAAAGGGGAAGGAGCTGAGGTTGATACGAGGACCAAAACTTTGACTTGGAGAAATTGACTTAAAATCTGCAAGGATCTGGGGGCACGTGGGGGGAAAAGATGATCCACAGTGGAGGTGAGGGCCATTGGGAAACTAAACTTTCAGTCTTCAAGTACAGGTACAGGAATATATTCGAAGTTTAGTAACTATATTATAAGCTCTGCTAGCCAAACGTAAAATAAAYGTAAAAGCGTCTATTTTAGGGAAAGCAGAATTGCTATCTAGATTACATTTACAATGCTGACAAAATTTTAATTAAGTTAAAAATCTTAGACTTTAACACACATGCAGACAACTAAATACAGATGTCTGAATCGGGCACTATGTAGCCAATTATAGGGCAATTGCAAGGAGGATTTTAAAACCAACTTTCTTCTAGCTCATTTAAGTCCACCCTCTCATAGGGAGTAACAAACTGCCAACCACTAAGAGAAACATTAAGTACCTTAAAATAATCTGATATTTCTAARAAAAATATTATGCGTCTTATTCATGTGATATGTCTCAAGTTGGGAGAATGAGTTTCAATGTCTCTTTCAATAAGTTTAATACAGCTCTCATCTAGCAAAAATTGTAGGAGAACAAGCTTCTGTAATGTACGTGAGGTACAACAGGAACTATACCGAAAGATCCATATGTGAACTAATAATTCTGTCTTCCCAGCAGGGTTTGAACAATACACAAAAGCAACTCAAAAGGCTGCTCATTGAGCAACTCAGCAAAAAACAATAGGGTGTATTTTCCACTGAACAATAACAACTACTGCCATTTCTATACGCAAGTCAGAAAAAACATATCCCTCCTCCCTCTTCACCCCCCTAAAGAACAAACAAACAAAAAATATATGATCAGGAAATTAAAGGTTGTATGTATGCATTGGATCAAGAAAGACGAACCAAAAAGCCTCCATGTTAACTTTGAGTTTCTTGATCAGAAACTGTTTTCTTCTACCTTGGCATAATATTAAATAAAATATCCAGTTCAGGACATGCATTTTACAAAGGTTTGTCTCACAGAGGCTTCTGAGGAAAATAGTACTTTTAATGTTGAAAAAAAAAAAAAMCCATCTTTTTATTCAAACTTACAGGAGAGTCAGTTGTTTTGACCACTCAGCTGTGTGGCAAAGCTAAAACAGAGAGGAGAAAGATGTGAGCTTTTGTTCTGAATCTGCAACTCCCTAGCCCCAGAAACACTGCATTTTTCATCTCCTCTCCACCAGTGAACAAGAGTGAGATTTTCACAGCACATATTTGCCCAGTGCCATTAATTTAAAATAAGTGAACCCTGTGATCGGACTACGTCCTTCCAGCCAAAATGCAACTTCCATACAGGTAACATTCATCACTACAGGAAAACATTTTTCTTTTTTGCTTTTAAATAATAGCAATACCTGTACAGATAATAAATTACTTAAATCATATTTTCAGTTACCAAATATTACAGAAGAGACATCCAATTAAAAAAAGAAATATTTATTAATATGTAGTGTAACACAAGTGCAAAGGGAATTCTACACTGTGTTGTTAGATCACCTGTGCACATTTCATTCCATGGGACTCCTACTAATTTTGTACTGTCACTGAATATGGTATCAACTCCCACCTCTCCCACATTCCTGTGCTGCCTTGGGAAAAAAAGCACCGCTAATGTTACCATCCCAAGAAATGATTAAAGAGGTGTACAATTTACCTATAGTTCAGGGTCTGCCACTATGTTTTCATAGAATTACCCATAAAAGTGTGCATTTAAAGATTAAAGTGACAGCCACTTCCAGTGTTGCTCACCTGTAGATGTGAGAACATACAAGAGCACATGCAAAGTCCTATGATAATTTTACAATAGGTTTCCTACTGTTTTGGTGTTATTTTAGAAATATTTAGAAATATTTCTACCTACAACATCTGAACAATTTCTGTAATTCAGTAAATGATACCCCTTTAGAAGACAGGTCTGCAAATGTGGGAGCAGCTTCAGGATGAAAGTGTCAAGTGCAAATTCCCTACGAAATTATTACGTGCTTTCTTTAATATATTATTTTTATTTCTAATTCCTGTTAATGTACTTGTAGAAGTCAAAGAGGCAAAAGAAATTCTTAGATGAAAAGTGCATGTAAAAGAGGAAAACTGGGAAAAGAAAACAAAAAGAGATCACCAATTAATGAATGGCATGATCTTTGTAAACACTAGAAAGAGATAAAAACATATATATTTTTGTTGAAGCCTAGAAGTCGTGGGAAGTAATAACTCAGTATTATTGAGATACTCAGTAATCTGAGAATATACAGACCTGAAAACAAAGTGATTGTATATATTTTTAATCATACTTAGTAATTACACACAAATAAAAAAAGTATATAAAACTTATCTACTTCAATTACAGTCTCTCCTGGCAGGGATTCTCTACAATTTTATGTTTATACTGGGACTTATAGCAACATGCCTTAAGCTAAGTTAGCCTTTAAATACCAATAAGTAGATATAATTAACAATAATTAGAAAAGTTTAGAATTTGCATACCATTTGTTTAGCAGAACTTCATGGGGGAAGGGTTTTTTTGTTTGTTTGTTTTAATATAACTGTGTTAATCATTCAAAAACATTACAGATATAGGAAAATCCCTCTAACAATTCATCTGACACTTTACACTGTCATAAAACACTCCAGGGTGCCCATTACTGTATGATATCAGCATGCATACTAAACTTAGTGTAGGTGAGCTGTGTTAATATTATGCCTCAACAGCACACCCTGGAGTGTCTTACTGCTTAAATGATGGAAAGGTCAGACCTTTACAGCTTATTATCATGTTTCACACAACAATTGTACCTTATCATTCTCTGTTACTCCATCCTTTTGGGGGGAAAAGTGGTTGCAAGAAAAAATAACAAACAATTCAATTAAACTAGGTTTGTTAAAGTGCTAATATGCAGCATAGTCTGTTCTCCTTGGGTAGTGAGCCGGGTCACATCTCTTGTATATAGTGTTAGCATAAATTATGTATCAGTAGAAAATCCAATAAAAGCTTCTGTCAACAACCCATGAAGCCATTAATATTTTTAAATCGAATGGAAGGGTTGAATTTTGCAGAGGCTGGTATATTTACTGCAGAATATATTAAGCTTAAAAAGGAACAGAGGTTGCATTAGGGGGTGGAAAATAGAATTTTATGTCAGCATCATCTGAGCTATATTTTGTGCAGGGACTTTAATCCCGAGACTCTCCCTATGTAATTGAACACTACAGTATAGCAAAGTTGAAGAATCAGCAGCCAGAATGGTTTCTCCATGGATAAATACCTACGTGTGCTCTCCAGAACTATCAGTCTAGAAGTAACCATTGGCAATAAATATACAAAAAGGAAATTTTGCTAATGCTTCTCCTACTTCTTGTACTTTTAATTAACTCAGTCTATCACATGGCAGTTCTAGATACTATGAAGATTAAAATGGCAAAAAAAAAAAAAAAAAAAAAAATTGACTCCTCCTGCTTCATCTTTGATTCAGAGTCAACAATATCTGGCTGGTCCTACATGGATGTACTAAAAGTTTTGAAGGCAGAGTATTTTTGCTCCACAAGAAACAAGCTATGTTTTTATCTGCACTATCAATTTTCATCCCCAGACAAAAGTAGTTCTTCCCAGTTATGGACAGGGGATACTGCTCCTGTAAGCATCCAGCATTATCCATTTCTGTGGTACTAAGGCTTTTCTAAAAAGGCACATGATCCTTCTCCTCAGCCTATTTTTCCTGAAATTGCAGTAGTAAACTTGCCAAGAGAGATGTCTTGTTATGGACCCATATCTCTATGGAAGAATTCCTGCAAGGTTCCTAAAGCAGTCTTCAAGCACAAACTGTTTCACAAAGGCTAGTGTAGCAGAGTTTACTCTTTGCAAAAGAACAAGACCATTTCAGTAATACCACTTAAGGAGCTTGGCCTTTAAGCTATTTCTAAAGTCTAAATACCATTAAAAGAAAGCCTATCATTAAAAGAAACAAAACAAACACACAGTTTTAGTTTATGGCTCCATCCTCCTGTCATTATTCTCTCTTAAAAGCCCTATCAGTCCAGAAGCCCAATACTACTAAATTTGTCTAGTTACTAAGGTGTACACAGTAGAATAGGACCACCCCAGAAATATGTGAGGGTCTGTCAACAGGAGAACTCAGCCTTGTGTGCTAAGACTTTCAAACATGATTCCTCACGRTTTGTAGAATAAATTCTATATTTAAGTTAAAATAATTACTGTTCAGTCAGTTAAAAGGGAAGTAAAAAATTTTTTTCAGGATTAAACAGTGTCAAAAAGTCACTTATTTTGGATACTGCCATTCTTAGTGGTGGTAGAAGACAGTTAGAAGAATGCAATGTTCTTCATTATAATAACAAGCAACACTGATGATGGTACTAGTAAATTATGRTATGTAGAAAAAGTTACTTAAGAGTTTTGAATTTAATAATAATACTTTTTTAAATATTTCTTTAAAGCAGGCACATCAACTTAATCCTTTAAGCTTTAGCTTCCTTTAAAGATATTTTTTTTCAGTATTTTCAGGAAACTTCCTCTATTAGAATGGATTTAAATATTCACATATGTTTTGAATAACAGTATCTCTTGACTTTCACTTATGTGTGGCTATTATTTTTGCTTTTCTTGTTTCTTGTTAGGTATCTTTCTGAAAAAAAAAAACAATTATGCCATGTGTGTACACAAAAGTAACAAATAAAATAAAGAAGCTTACATTCTGAGATACATTTATGTTTCTTCTTACTACAAATAGGGATTGCTCAGGGACACTGGGAAAAAATGGAACTGAAATGCTGCAGTAGGCTTTTTAGGACAATAAATTATCAGTACCAGTTTGAAATGAATTCATCAGTAAAATGTTGCTTCTTTTTCATACCTGAAGGGAAATGCTTCCTTTGCCTGGTACATAGAGATAAGAGACACTTCATTATTTCTCCAGGTTTTTGTGTTCTATCCAGGGGTTAGCCAGACTTCTACTATATTCTCTTGAGTCCACTAGAAATTGTAACTTCCCTCTTTCCTGCCAGTATGCTCAYTTCTCAAAACTTAGCTCTTAATAATATAACAGCATGTAACAAAACCAAAAGAAATACAAATTCCAATATACCTCAAGAAATTCTTTTGATCCCACTAATGAACTGATAGGTACTTCAGGTATTACTTACAGCAGGAATTTAAGAACAAACCTTACAAGTATTTTTCTTCAAACTAAAAAAAAAGGCATGTGTAGACAAAAATACACTAATAAACCTTTTAATTTAACACAGAAAATAAAAAAGTGAATTTCAGTGGCCTCTGCGTAGCAAAGCCCAGATCACCCCCCCCACCCCACCCCCCTACAAGTACTCTACTCCACTGTTCGGTCAAGGTGCTTAATACTTTAACCAAATTACTCTGTTTATAAAGAAAATGTAAGAGTAATCACAAATACACATTTATTCTTTAAAATACTTCTTGAAAATCCCCCTTACCTTTTCAGTCACTTAAGACCTTCTCTTACAATACGTCACATGGTGCTATCAGTGATTCCTGACTGCCCTGTGAAATAAGTTTCTAATGCACAATAAAATTCCAAACACTAGAAGTTACACACTTCTGAATGTAACCAAAAAAAAGGGGAGGGRTAAGGTAATGTTTGAATTAAACAAGTCCATCCTGAAACTTGGACTGACTGTAAGCTTTCTCAGTTCTGTCAGTCCTATAGTCAGTTGCCTTGCCTTTTCCAACATACCCATATTATCAATCTTAACTTGCACGAAGTCATGGAAGACACAGATCGAGAACCACATTTAAATGTTATACTTTCTTAATTCAGCACATAAATATCAGAACTCAGTTCAACTAAATTCAAATGAAATATCAGAACAAGTCAGGTGGGATGCTCTCCCACCACAAAAGAAACAAGTCCTTCATAACAACAGAAAGTCAAGTAACATCCAACACTGTGGTCTAAGAAGCTAAAATACAAAGATGCACAACTTTTCCTAATGTCAAACATACAAAATAGTCAATCATAAAAAGATATCCTCCCCTTCCCCCAATTCTTCAGACCATTAATCTGCATCTCACAGGAGGAGAGTTTTGCTAGAAAAGAGCCAGCAAAACCAAAGACTAACAGCAACATTGTGGGAATTAAAAAGGGAAAAAAGCATGTATGCACATACAAAAACAAAATACCCTACCTTTAGCAGTCAGATGCTCAGCTATTTGGATGCTCGTATTACTCCCCGAACAAGGGGACAATCTAGGAATTAAAATAAGTAAAATGAACATACCAGCTTTGTATTCACAATTATATATCCAGCTAATTAATTATTGATAAGAGGTACTCTGGTAAAGCTGCTGCTTCTGGTCAAAGACTAAAGATAGCTGGCAGTAAGTAATAAGATGCCCTGCTAATTACAATAAAGGGTCAAGTGGAAGTTTCAAAGTTTAGTTAATTAAGCACAAGACTTTCAAGGCAAATTAGTCCAGCATCTGAAACATCCTTCTACATATAAGTAATGATGATTTTCTTCCTGTCAAGAAGTTCAACTCTGGATTTCCACAAACCAAAATAAATCTTGGAAAATTGGCACTGGAAACATAAACTTYCCCCCCTTTTTTTATTGTAAGAACTTTTTTCATGTATGACCCTTCTCCTCACAGAAAAAGATATTAAAGTAATATTTACATTTCAAATGCATCTAAATTGGTCACTATCTCTGCAGTGGGATTAACCTTTCAGTTGAGACACTACTTGAAAATGTTAAGAGAAATTAGCTAGCATCAGGAAAATGAGAGGACAAGGAAGATAGAAATCTGTCTCTTACTCATCTTTTGGGAGACAGACTAACTTTTATTGAGCCTCACTCTTTTTTCTACTAAGCTACAGAAATCATTTAAGTGTTAAGGAAATATATTAAAAGGAGTATCAACTCTTTTTTATTGCTTATTGCAGGCTTCATATTTTCCTGGAACATATCTCTAAGGTAGTAAAACTTCAAAGAAAATTTTGATGTGAAATATGCACATGTATTTTTGCATGCACACAGTCTTCTTTTGCCTTAAGTTGTTGGGTTTTTTTTTTAAAAAAATAGATTAATCTTTTCACAGAACAACTTGTACTAATAGACAAAAGGAAGATATAATTCAAGCAAACATCCTGCACTAATTGAAGAATCAGAAGATTCTCCTCTTTGTTTCTTATCATGTAATCAGTAATGCTTTTCAGATTTTCTTACTTCCAAATATTTATGTGAACTTTATGCTGGCTCTTCTAGTTACTGATATTTCTTTCCTCTTCAATTTTTTTTCTGCCTAGTCATTGACTCATAGAAAGTCTTTTATTCTACGATCTCAAACCAACTGACGGTTACTGATGTGGCAACCAGTTTTCGTATTAAACAGATGATATCAAGAGGTACAAAAAAAGTAATTGCTGTGGACGCAAGGACAAAGTATTCCTTCAGCCATCTCCATTTGCTACAAGCATTCATTTCAGAAACGTATCTTTTTACTCCAAAGTCTTTCCATCAGAGGGAGTCAGCTGGCATCTATACTGCTTTATGTGGGCTAAAGGTCCATCACAATTGTTTTAGTGTTCTTTCCTGTCTTAGATGTTTTTAAAAAAATAATTTACCATTTAAATATATTTTAAATAATTTTCTAAAGCATCTTCAGTAGTTTTCATGTTTCTTAACAGGGATATGGTGCATAACAGTTTTAAAAAAAGAAAAAAAAGCACAGAAGGTCAGGTGATTAAGAAGTATTTAGGGAAGGTGATTTTACATCACTTTGATTATATTCTTAATAAACTATTATTCCACACACTTTTAAGTCAACTGGGTATTTTTTAGKGGAAACACCTCCTTTAAAGAGGTATTTTAGCAGGGCAGGTTGTAGAATGATTGGAGTGTGAGCCATTAAACGTGGCTTATATTCTCAGCTTGAAATAATCATATAATTAGACATTTGAAGGTTAGAATTATAATTGAGATAATTTCACAATAAGTACACTCAAAATATCCCAAAATACCTATGTTCTTGTCCTAGTACATAATTTGAAGTTTCTTTTCTCTTGCCCAACAATCTTCACCAAAATCTTTGGGAAAAAAAAAATCCTTTTGTTTTCTATGTATTTATGCATACAACTATATTACCATTCAATATTTGCTGCTGCTGTGAAAGATATAATGGTTTACAAGAAAACCACTCATAAATACCTTAAAGCTTTTATTAGAACAGAAAAGAAGGAAGTATACCTGTGACTTAAATGTATCATACACAATATTTACTCTGAAATGATACAGTCTGTAGTTAAGAGACAAATACAGTCAGTATTTAAGTACCTTAAGAGATCCCATGGGAATTCAGATGTCTGAAGAACAGTTGTGAATGTTTAATTTATAGCACTCATAAGACATTAAGTACTATATTTTCTCTACTAGAATTATCAGGAAAACATTTTGTCACAGTTACTGCAATCAGTTAATAGGAAGCACCGATGCTTACTTTAAATGACAAATAGTGCTCAAAAAAATCATATGAATTCTCAGCTTTGCTTAAGACAGATAGAAATCAGAAGAATAGTGTGCAAACACTGAATTACGTGGCAAAGGTATAGCAATGAAAACGCAGGTAAGACTAAAAATGAATCTTTATAACAGAATTTGATGTTGAGCTAATAGACAAAACAAGTTAAAGAATTTAAAAGTATATATTCTATTCATTTGTTAAGTTTTGACTCTAAACAAAAGTTATTTCAACAAGGAAGCCTTAAGTACAGATTTGATTTGAATCTAAACTATTCCTACGTGGCATGGAAGAAACAACGCTAGAGAAGATAAGATTTATATATTCTCYGCGTTCTCACATATTCCCCCTCTCATAATCTTCCTGTCATTTCTGATAAGCATTTCAATGCATTTACCATTCTAGGTCACACAGTATTCTGTGAAGGACTGAAATTCTCCTGCACATGCTTTTCATTAAGTAAGAGCAAGTAAAGCGGCGTTCTGCGTGAGTGAGGGAGGGCAGGAGAGAAGGGGCCTGGACCAGTCCTCAGGCAGAAGGCAGAGTTCTCACCTGGTTTAACTTCTGTATGTACAACAAAACAAGTAAGCTGGACCCATTTACACTCTAGCAAACCATGAAATATACTGTTAAACAGCAAGCAAAAAAATGTGTGTGCGTGCAGTGTGTGTGTGTACATGTGCGTGTGCTGGGTGGTGGCAGGGAGAATAGGGAAGACGAGATGACATGATGCCTGTGTCAAACCTATTTCTAAGAATTTATAACAAACAATTTTCAAATAGTGAGCTATTTCAAAGGCTCCTATAAAATCTACAGGTTTAATTGTTACTAGATTAAAAAATGCAATTGATTTTTTAATCGCAGATTAAAATCAGAAGATCAGAAACATTACCAGCAAATTAATTGTCAAATAGATATTTCATGGATAGCACAATTTCTAAAACAGTTATTTTACACACTGGCTAAAGCCTTTACAAAATTGAAATAGGGTAATCAAAGCAGCTGGTTCTTCAGGTTTTCTTGATTTCTAAGCTAAGTACAGTTGCATTCTTCTACAAACAGGTATTTTTGTTAAAAGGTCAAGCAGCAGATTTCTGAAGATTTTTAAAACATTTTGGGGGGAATTTGCAAGGATGATCATTAGACCCCAGTGATGTAATGATAAGTCATCTTAACCGAGCTGGCATAACGAAATTGTGTATACACTGTGTTGCACCTTTGCAGAATACTCACCCAGCCCCCAAATGTTTAGGGCTGAGAGTTGGTTTAATTTTACCGCAGTAACTGAAGACACAACCTTCCCTCCAGAGTTAAGAAGTATTTTCAGAGTGTTTCCCTGCAACCTTTCATTTATGGAGTACTACCTTTCACTATTCTATTCCAAAATGGCTTTGGTCACCTTCCTGTTTTCTGCAGTCATGGTATTTTGATTCAAGTTTAGCATACCTCCCTGATTTCAATAGCAACATCAAAGGAATAGCAAGTAGATTTTAGATTTGTATATACGGCAGTGCAGTTTCAGAGAAGAGCTTTCAATACTCACTAGCAAATGGATTATATTCATTTCAAGATGCAAATATTTCTTCTGGGCTGTAAAGCTCATCTTCATGCTTTATTCAGGAAAAATAGGTTTAAGGGTGAGGTGGGGACACTGCCTGGCCCCTGGCAGGGACAGATACACAAGCACAAGGCACACTACAGTTGATATTGAGTGGTTCCCCCAGCGATTTCCCAATCAAGGTAATAAAGGCATGGGGGAAATCCAAGGCATTGCTGAGCATAAGCCCATGGCGAGGAACGCTGTGTGGGGGCACCAGAAGAGGTTTTTATGTACTGCACACATGTGCAGTGCACATATTGAGCTCATCACCAATCTTGAGAGCCCAGGTGAAGCGCCACCCTGGCACGGGTCCAGCCGGTTGACCATGGCTATGGGTCAAGCGTGCCCTGTTGAAGYTCCTTTTCCCACAGAAAGGTCTGGCCAGCTTCCATCGCTCGTCTCCTCGACATCCTTACGCATTTTCCCCATACACTAGGTTAACTACAAAGGTTCTTCTAAACTCTAAACTCCAAATGAAAAGCAAATATTCTTGGTCTTGCAGTACATGACTAAAGAGCAGTGACTAGGGAAAAAAAGTTTATGAATGACTGATATTTTAAGTTCATTTCTTTTCATATTATAAAGATTTTCTCTAAGTTTTGTTTTTATCACAAATCATAAGCAGACATAGATATATAAAAAGAATATACCACACAAACTAGGAGTACTGCATTCCTTATCTAAATTCATGGCAAAAGCATATGACATCCTTACCTGCTTTGCTTTAAGGAAAATAAATAGAAAAGTCTTACTTTCCCACAAGTTCTATCAAAGTATTAAAAATATTAATGAGAATCAGAAATTACTATTCAAGTATGAACTACAATATGATCAAACTGTTGCTAAGGGAAGTTCTGAAAATGACTGAAGGGAAAAACTGACCAAATAGTAATGCACAGAAAACTGAAAATACGAAGTCACTTTTTTGCTCATTTTTAGAGAAAGAATATAGCTACTAGATGCGTATCTGGTCCGCATTCAAGAGAAAACAGCTACCTCTGAATCCAACAGAAGAAGTCCTGACAGATGAAGATTCTGCACAGATTTTAAAGGCACTTAGCAGACAAAGAGGACAGAATGCTGCATTACACATAATTACATAAACCCTTGTTTTATAGGGGGAAAAAAAGAAAAAAAAGAAACAGGGGAGACCCTTGAGTTCAGTACAGCTGAAATCAAGAAAACCCATATGAGGTGAGTAAATAGCATCATATACAAAATTATAACACTGATGAAATCACTTTAATTCAGATAGCATTAAAGCAATAAAARTGGCATGTAATAACATGACTGACCTGTATTCATAATGCTTAATCAGTCAGCTGAACAGCATATGATAAAAATATAAATACAGAACTTTAACAACATAAATGAGGAATTGGGTAAGGACTGAATGTGGTTCTCTATTTTAAATGTAGTTGATTTCTGAATGATTTGAGGATTTATGGTAACGTTAGAAACATACTGTAGGGTAAAACTGAGCAGCCCAAGACGACTATTGTAGTTTATTTTCATTCTTAGAACTATACAGAAGTACAAGGAAGTCCTACAGGAGATGTTCTCATCATGGCAGTTAGTATTTCAGAAATCCCATATTTGTTTTTCATAATTTCATTAAATTATTCACATGAGTGTTTCTCCTCCATCATATTCAGATACATATTTTTTATATGTAGCAGTTAAACTTCTTCCTTCCCCAGTTCCCTCAGGATTCAAGCTTAGCAGTTCTCAGGAGAGACAGAACAACGATTCAGCAGGAACCACAGCACTTACCCTGTCTGAGTTCAGGACAATGGAAATGAAGCAGGTCTTTCCACTCACTGGTTTCTCATGTAATTTTCAATATGGAGTTAATCATGACTTTTTTTGTCTCAAGCAAGCATTGTGAATCCATGAAGTAGAAGTATTTTAAGGAAGATACATTTAATATTTGTTKGCATTGAACTCAGACACAAGCACACTAAGACAGCATAACCCATGACTGTGCACATGCATTTTGTAACATTGTAACATACATACATAAATTCCATTTAATCACTAAGAGGCAGATAGAAACCTGTGGTATAGTTTTCCAAAAGAGTACAAGAAAATGTACGCTGGTAATAAAATCTGCAAGGTGAAAACTAAGGGAAGATAATTGGTAAAATCATAATTATGTTGCAGAAYAGGTGGAAAGAGTGTCTGCTGGAACCAGAACAATCCCACAGGACAAGCAAGAAAAGTGACTAACAAAACTCCAAATAAATCTTAATTCTCGTCCAGAATTAAGAGGTACTGTGTTAGAATCAGATGAGATCAACTCTTTGCCTTTGAGGAAGAGGCAGAGGAGCATAAAACAAACCAGAAAAATGGGAAGAAAAAAGTAAACCTCTGCAGTTCCATCACTGAGCGCTCTCAAGCCCTTTACCATTTTTATGTTGACCTCTTCAGCTAAGACCATTATGGAACACCACCATCAGTGCTAATTAAATGGCATCTGTTCCCTAGTGTAATGTACTCACAGGTAATTAGAGGATAAACTTATCGAATAATTGTTTTCTATATGTAGTTATAATAATGGATAATGTGTAAGAACTAATCATCAGCAATGTGTTAATGAATGTCAATCCTATAGAGTGCTGTTCTGAAATTTGAAACTCACCTTATTTGTCAGTCTTTTAAACACTCATCACAGTGGTCTCCAATTCCCTGACATGTATATGAGAATACATATATTCAGTTGCAACAACTGTGCAAATCCCAGATCATCTACTTTTCAGAATTTCACATATGCACGAAAAAAGTTCAGTGCTGCACTGCACATCTTAACAAATCAAAATCTTTTGATAGGTAAAGAGTTGAACATTCTTCAGAGATAATATCCTAAAGGAGAAAAGCAAGATATATCTTTTTTCTGGGCAATAGAAAAAGTTTCAATAGCAAGAATCAATTACTGATCTCCCAGTTTTGGCATTGGACATGATTGCTAGTGCACAACATTGGGAAAAACTCTGTGTTTCCATCTTGTAGTTCTCAGACTAATCAGACTGCTTGTGCTTTGGTGATGTACGCCCTTGGTTCCCAAGAAAGGCCAATATTGTATTGATTGAAATGCGTTGTGTATATGATGAAGGGAATTTTCTCTTGTATGTCAGAGAGAGTTTTAAAAGGTCTGAAAAAGACATCTAGCTGCTTAAATCTATTTAGTAATACAACACAAATGCTAGAAACAATACAATATTTTCATTCTCTTAACACTAAATATGCAATCTATATTTTAGTTCTTTTGATGAACAAACCTCATCCTAACTTTATCATGTGTTACAGAGGGAAAAGAAAAAGAGGGGAGAGAGCTGGGAGAGAAAAACATGACCTAAAGAAATTTGTCTAGTTGAGAGAGCAGGAGGAAGTCTTCCCCTGCTCCCCTAGAGAATAGAAAATGGCACCTGTATCATTGAATAATTCTATCCTTCCCAGGCACAGATTTCTCAACTGCAGCCTGTCTTTCTCTGCAGTTATTCAGGGCCCAAAGCTACTTAGACTCTTCACATTACAAGAGCATTAACCACAGATACTCCTGTAGTGGGTGGAGGTTTTTTTAGTTAGTAATTGGTTCTCCAACTTTYTCTTTTTGAATAAGTACCACCTTTCTGAGTACCTCTCCAGTGTCAGAGGGGACTTTTAAAAAAGTGTCATGTGCTAAGGTATTAAAGATAGACCAGGGACAGGTAGCACATTGCTAACTGCCAAACACAAACCAAAGGTTAGGATTTCATCCTGAAAAGATCAAGCCAGCTTTCAAAAGTTAATGTCCAAAGATTATCTTAGATTTTAACTCCTTATATATTGTGAAATGTAAGAAGAAACCTGGGTACAGAAATGCTGAAATCTTTTTCGAGAGAAATACTAGATCTATTGTTTTTTATGGTAACCAGATGATGCCATACTGATCAGTATTCTGGATGCTAAATGGGCAATCCTAGCTGGATTCAAAAAGTCATCAGGATGCTGAAGAACTTAAGATATCCTTCTGTGTCAGATATCTGTACCTCTGTTGACTCAATTTGTATACATTCCACTTGTAATAGCAGAGATTAAGAAGCACAGATGTCCTCTTGTTTCCATAWGCAGCAGTTGTTATTCTTTTCCCTCATCTGCCATCAACCAACTCAAAGAAGTCCTTAGGAAGTGCTTTTGCACTCATCCAATAGAACGAAGCATCTGTTCCTCAAGTTATAGACACAGAGATCTTGGTAAACTTAACAAGAATATCATATCATACCACAAGTTAAGTCTAGTGTGTCTGATGTTGACTAACTCATCATTTTTTCCAAGTGCTTTTGTTGATCTCAGATGTGCCTAACTTTTCTTTGACGGATACGGAGCTCAATCTGATACAGTGCTGGCGATCTTAGTAATGCAAGTAACAACTAGTTATTCCGTAAGTAGATAATACGCATAAAGCTGACTGAGTGAAATATTGAGTAAAATCATAGCTAACTGTAAAGGAAAAGAGCCTAAAAAAAAACTAGCTAGGCTACCTAAATTCATGCAACCTGACTGATGCAGAAGTTTACCCTTAGCTCAGAAACATTACAAGGAATTACCACTTTTTACAAGGTGAAGTATGAAGCATATAAAAAACAAGCATGAAAGTTAAGTTGATCAAGTAAAATAACACTATAACTGTATAGTTTTCTTATCATGGCTCAAAATAAAGTGGAATTACACCGTGAAGTACTTTAATGTCTAAAAAAAAAAAAATAGATAAAGTCTACCAAGGCCCCAAAACACTGGGATATTCCTTTACTTAGAAGTATTATAAAACTAAAGATTTCTCCTCTCAAAAAGATTTTAAATGAAATGTCACAGCCACAGACAATATCAGAAAACATTTCTTTAAATCCCTTTTTGTTTTACATTGTTTACTTGTCTCAGTCTGGTGAGCACTCAGGAGCAATACAGAGTACAGAAAAAAAATCCACCATAATTTTATTACATTCAGCATCCCATAAATAAAATGGTACTGTATTTTGAAAATTAGTGGAACTTTCAGTTCAACACATGGAAGCTGGTACACTTAGCTTTAGGAATTCACTGCATTTTTCTTTTACTCTTTGTAGATTTTTCTTCATTTAGCAAGAATGCAAAGACACTCTCCTTTAAATAAGTCTCTGGAAATTGGATGTATGTGAAGTTTGATTCTGTAGTCATAAGATGGGTTGTATGTTAAGTTTAAGAGACTGTATTAAAAAAAATCATGTTCTTAATCTCTTATCAGAAGTGAACTACAGATGTAAGCTTACATGTGTTTCATTGATCCATAGGAAAATAAATGTACTAGGGGAAAAAAAAAGATTTTTAATTCATTATTCTATCTCGAAATATTGTTTGTAGATATTGCTTATAAAAGTTTTGAATATTTACAGAAGAATGAAATACATAGCTTATTGATAAGAAAATAAAAATACTGAAATTGATTAAAAATTTCATTCAACTTATAGCAATAATCAAACAGCATCAAAACATTTGTAAAGGTGGAATAATTCTATCCTAAATACATGAAGAGTAGAAGRTCTACAAAGATAATATCAAGCACAAACTGACTACCCCAAGAGTGAAGAAACTAACRGTGGTTTATTTTACCATCTGAGCCCAATGACTGAGAAATACAACCTCAGCATAAGAGGCTATAAACCAATTGCATTGGTATTAACTCCAACAAAACATGTTAAAATTCAAATTAAATAATTTCTCAACAATTAAACTGGTAAGAATGAAAAGGCTACTTTAAGAGTATTTAAAAGGATACTTTACATATTAAATTTCTATTTGAAGCTATGCTTATTTACTAATACCTATATCATGAAGGGAAACAAAGTAATTAACTAAATATTTGTGAAGCTTTCTGATTTGCTTGAAAAAAAAAAAGAAAACGAAAATCTGATGGTTATTAAAGACAGTCACCCAATGACTGTGCACACTGATTTAGTTGATGACCAGCATCATAGGAAAAACCCATATACAATTCATGAATTTCACAGGAGCATCTCAGGAAAATTGATTAATTTAATACACACACCTGGCCTCCCCTTCCTCCTGGGGAGCAGGGGGAATAAAAGGCAAAACAGAATAACCTGGGTGTTGGGGAATAAAAGGCAAAACAGAATAACCTGGGTGTTGGAGTCAGCCAATAGGTCAGAGGAGGCTGAGAGGGGAGGAGGAGTGGAAAAAATAAATAAAGGCCTTTGCAAGCAAAATGGAGCACTGAAAAGTGTGGGGGTTGCTGCCTTAAACATGAAGTGGGAAGTCATGATCTGACAGGCTGGAGCTGAAGTACATCAGGTCAGTATATAGAGTTTGCAGAAGTGACTSCAAACAGTGACTGCAGGTTAAAACAAACAAAACCATCTGACCCATCTTACGACTGGAGAGTCATAGAATGAGCAAGCCAAGCAACGGAAATAGAGTAAAAGCATATGCTGAGCATGAGGGAGTTTAACTGTTTTGAAATTTGCACATAGCAGCCCAATAAGGAAGAGCACTACGCTATCTGGGATGCTTGGGAGAGATCTGTGGAAGATGCAGGTAACTGTGAGCAGGTTGGTTACCCGTTTGATGAGGGGAGAAAAGGAGCTGTCCTCTTTCCCTGCAACACCTGCAAAACCCAATACTATGACATGGATAAACGTAATCTTGGTCACTGTGATTTGCCTAACAGAAAGGACCCTAGCTGCCACAAGACAGAAGAATTGAAATACAAAACGAGAAGAACATAGAATCATAGAATTGGTGAAGTTGGAAGGGACCTCTGGAGATCACCTAGTCCAACCCCCACTGCTCAGCAGGGTCACCTACAGCATGTTAGAAAGCGTTGCATCCAGGCAGGCTTTGAATATCTCCAGAGAAGGAGACTCCACAACCTCTCTAGGCAACCTGGTCCASTGCTCTGTCACTCTCACAGTGAAGAAATTCCAGCTCACATATCTTCTTTGTAACAAAAGAAACCAATATAAATAGGCCAAAATGGTGACTTGGCCTTTATTTATAAGTTCTTTACACTCTCCAATCCAGAAACTAGGATCCGTTTCTCATTTTTCTTCAAACCTTAGACAAATGCGAGAGGTTTTCTCACTCTGGATGAATGGGAACATACATGCTTGCCTACAAGGAAACTGGGCTTCTACATAGAATAAAAGCCAATATCCTCAACATAAATACTTACATATGGAATACAGCACAATTGTGTAAGTTGTGCTGTAAGAAAATATAGAAAACTGATGGGGCTATAGACAAACCAGTCATAGAGGAACATTTACAAAGTGTTTGCAAAGTGATTTAAAACCTGGGTTGAAAGGCTGTACACACATTTTAACTAGTAGCTTACATAGTACTTGAGGCGCTTAACTGTACTAACTTTGCTTTTCCTTTAGATCTAACACATCATCACTGTTAGTTCCAGTCTATAAAAATGTGTGAATATTCTGCAGATTGTTTGTTAAATAAACTTGCTAACRTTTGAGTGTGACAAATCCATTATTCACTGCATGATTTTGTCATTCAGCTCTTACACAAATATACCGCCTTGCTAAAATAGCATAGAAACCAAAGTTCAACGTACTGTAACAAAAACAGGAAACTTTTGACATTTACTTACTTAAAAAATTTCCAGTAAATTGTACACTGCCTTTATAGCACACTTTTTAATAGTATTACCACTCTTTTCTATAGTGTACCAGTTTTACTAATATGCTTAAATGCAATTTAAATATAAGGCAATCAAAAATTATACAAAACAGCTAAATTCTACAGAAACAAAATAACTTCAAGTTATCCCAACTAAAAGGAGTTGAGTTACATAAACAGAAGCTATCATCTCAACTTCTATATATGTAGGCAAGGCAACTACAAATCACTGAATTTTGCATAAATATCTAAACTGCCAGATTCCGCAAACTGTTAGATTACTGCATGCAATTTTTCATGTTAATATTTTCCCATTAGCTTTAACTACAAAGAAAAGATTATAAAATGAATTTTCATTTTGATGGAGGCAGCAGGACAGTAAGACATAAAACAGACTGCTTTTTTGGGTCCAGACTTTTACAAACAGCTAGATAATTAAAGATAACTTATGATTCTTCTTTATCATGGCTTTAATTGTGGCATTAAAGCATTCAGCAGAAAAATCTTTATTTTTGTGAAGATCTGTGTTTCAAAACAAAATATGAAACTGAATAGGAAGTCTGCATAATAGAGAAAACTGTTTCCAACAAGGGTTCTTTACAGGAATCTGTTTTAACCCTGCAGTAAAACTATATGTTGAGATGACAAGGCAGGGACAGCTTTGAAGATCATAGCTGTCTGACATCAATTAAAGGTTAGAAATCATTAAAAGCTTTTCCCTCCAAGAAAGTTTCTAGCTTTAGCATGCAAGATAAGAAGATAGGAAGGCAACAGTTCCCTCAATAGCTACAAATTAAATAAATAAGATTATTGTCTGCTGTTTTTTTTAGGAAATGAGAATAAGTAAGAATAATATGCTCAACGTTAAGACAGGGGCATTTTCAGAGGTGCAGACAGAAACCACACCAGCTCATCTGGTTGCCTTTTACTCAACTGTATTTTCACAGAATGTATTTTCAGCACACCAATCGTGTGCCSTGTGGATAATCTAATGAAAATTCTGCATTGTACTCTTGCACTGCATCATTAAAATGAAATGGGATAAAATTGAAACTGAGCTTGGATTTAAAATGCTGTCTACTGTGAAGTAGAGAACTCATCATGGAAGAACTAAAGGGGCATGCTAAACAGAATGATGAAATAATACTGGGCACCTGGTGTGAAATAAGCCGCTGTGAATAAAGAATCAAAATTTCCCTTCAGACAGGTTTTAAAGGGTAAAAGGTCTAATTACTCAAGAACAGCACTGCTCAATCTCACTAAAGAATCCATAGACAGAAGAATTAACAGACAAAGCTACAGTGGACAGTCTCAAACAATCACCTGAAACTTTTAAATAGCCTAACTATTTTCACATATCTTATTTACCAGACCAAAAAGAAAGGAAAAAAAAAAAAAACACCTACAAAGCAATGTAATTTGAACTTGTCCTCCCTACACAATTTCTACAATTTAGAAAGATGAACAGCCTGCCGTTGCTCCAGTAGCCACCAGATGTCAACAGAGACTTACAATCTATTACATTTCCCTTTGTATTTTAAATGAGATGCAAAGAAATAGATTTGGAACTATCTTTGTTACATGCATTTATATTAATATATACTTAAGCAAATTATTTTATTTGTCTCCACAAAAATCCAATCGATTTAATATAGTAAAAGAATAGTAATAAACCCACACTAAGTGCATGCACACACGTACATGTAGCAAATCATGTTGTAAAATAATGTTTCAAGGTATCATTTAAGCTTCTAGAAGGTGTCAAAATAAGCTGATCTTCCTTGCCTAGATGAGAAGTGAACCAGACTGATTGCTTATACTAGGCAACGAGAATGCTAAGATAATTCTTCATTTTCCTGCTTTAAGATCTGGGCTATTTTATGCAATAATGTCAATGAAAAGAGCTGTGGCAGATCTGCCATAACCTATATTGCACATGAAAATCAGACACTTCCATTTACCATACTTTGTCTTGAASACCTTGCTGCTTTGTGACACTATTTGTGCCTTTGTACCTTTGCCTCCCTTGAACTGATATAACTGAAGCTTATTCTTAATCCTGTACTAACCAGAGGAACTGAAAGAAAGAAAATGAAATTATTCCCTATGAGAAAAAACAAAACAAAACAAAAAACACACACATGGACACTGAAAATTCCTCCCTCCTGACAGGAAAGGGGAGGCTCAAACTTATACTGCCAAGAACTAGAAAATTAATGACCATTTCTCTTTCAAGTTCACTGGCCTAAATATCAAGATAACCATACACTCTGATGATAGCCTCTCTCAGAGTTACACCWGAAAGAAAAACACTCCAGCAGAAAATCTAAGTGATAGCAAACCCCTCCAGGTCTAGCTGATAGCAGCAGATGTCTTAACTATTCATCATCCTAAACAAGGAGGCCCCTAAAGCCACATAGTATGTCTTAGCTTGAATGTCTCTCCAGATGCCGATGACTTGAAAGCATTCAGATTCTGAATAAAATTGTCCCTTGCTGCAATAGATCAAGTTCCAGATAGAGACTTGCCAATCTTTAATTTATATTATTTCTACAGCCGCTTCTAAACCACAATTCAAAACTAGAAACCTAGAACGATTCCGTACTACTTCTAAAACAGGCATTATCACTTTGGCAATCAACCAAAGGCTCACAACACAGCTGTTTCAAAGACACACTGATTAAAAATATTGACATTTAAGTTATCTAAATGCTACTGGTTTTGTTCAAAAATGCTATAGTATATTATATTTATTCTAATTGCAAAAGCACGTTTTCCATTTRCTGTCTATTAAATAGCTCAATCCCTCAAGAACTAGTTGATTTTTTTTCCATATCTAAACAAAGCTAGCTAGACATGGCAGGCTGTGTAAATAAAATGGCATGCATCACTTTTAATTGAAAATGCAAGTCCAAAATTTCTGCCCTTCTGGACTTCTGAATAATCAGATGGAGCATCTTATCAGATGCACACAACTCACTTCATAAGAAACCCCTTTCTTGCTTCTATCTGAATTGTTGCAGCAAATAGTCTAATTTTAATAATTTCTATGGGACAGTAATGCATAAAGGCACAGAAAAAGCATCGCAACCCTTCTGCAGCTGTCNAGAAAAAAGAAAAAGAAAAAGAAAAAAGAAAACCCAATTCTCCTCTCCCCCAAAACATAGTCTAAAATACAGATATTATTGCACCAATTGGCATTACAGAAGAGACAACCATATTGTTTGTCCTGGGCTCACACTCACTCATGGRCCTTTTTTCTTTAGTCCATTTCAGAAAAGGTAAGTTTCTTTCTTCTTCTTCTTCTTTTTTTTTTTTTTTTTTAAAGTATATATTAAATGATTTGCACTGGCATACTGCAAGAAGGTTAGATATGCATTCAGAAGGTGCTTCCACGCAAAGTTATTTCAAATAAATGCCAAGTATCAGATTTTGAAACCTCACACTAAAAAGTCTGAAAGAAAAAACCTCCTTTGAAACCTCAGTTACAAGAAAGTCCATTTCAACAGTTTAGGTAACAGGGTGTCTTCCAGGCAGTTTAAAGTCACTTTGTGGGGTTATGAGGTTGTTTTAATTAAAACCAAAACACATTGTTATGGAAGTTGCATCTTGAGATTACAAGGCCTGAAAGGTTTTAAGTTACATAAGCAGTAAGCATGAACTAAGATAGCCTCAAGACAATAGATTTGGAACTCTTTACGGGATTGCACTTACTCTAGCACCCTTAAAGACCATATATAAACAGCAGTCTAGAATATACACTGATATCAGAAGAGAGAACACTGATGATTATGGCATAAGAGATGAACTTCCAGGAAAGGAAACTGGAGGAGGGAAAAACCACCAAAACAAACCAAACAAACCTAAAACCTCTTAAAACAAAACAGCATAAACAATGAACCTATTTGAGTGCAAGAAAATGACGGCAGTAACAGGAAGGGGGATAGAAAAGCAGAGATGATTGCAGCAAAGCCTGGGTTAAAGGCTATGGAACATTTATCCCTCAAGTTCCTGGGAATCTGACAAAAGTGGAGAGTTACCTCCAGCATCTCCTATCTGCTCTTACGTCAGAAGCAGAGTCCTGATCTTGCCAAATCATAGAATGGTAAGGTTGGAAGGGACCTCTGGAGATCATCTAGTCCAACCCTCACCATAGCCCTGTACAGGGATATGAACCCATGACCTTGGCATTAGCAGTACCACACTCTAACCAACCGAGCTAAACCTGCCCTATGCTTAAATGGAATAAATGGAAGAGAAAAAACTATTATTAATATAGATTCTGTGGTAGAGATAGTTGAACTACCCAGAAAGGAAAACCATCTTGTTTGGATTGAGGTTCAGTTGCACTTTGTTAATCATTCTGCAGTAATATCAGTTTGGTTAGAGCAGTGGAATGCTGAGAAAGTAAGATGAACTGGTATACATACATACATAGGTGCTATACACACATTTTATTTGTATGTATGCATGCATGTGAGTATGTGTACATACACACACACTTTTTCTATAACATATTTCCCTACAATAAATCTTAGTGCATTTCCCTACAATAAATCTTAGTGCATTTCCCTACAACAGATCATGATGTTTACAAATTTTTCCTCCTCATGCATAATTTCTATCTTCAGGCAGTCACAAACAAAATGGCTGTTTTTTTTTTTTATCTGTAGTTTCATGCAAGGGAAAAAGCAGAGTGGATTTTAAGTTCCCTCTTATATCCAGAAGAATAGATAGCAAGGGATAAGTTCTATAAATTTTCTCTCTCCCTCCTCTGTTTCATTGTCTTTCTCTAAATCACTAGACTCTGTGTGATTTTACACTTGCCAAATATCATTTTTGAGTGACCAAGGCTGGCATAGGAAGTTTTATTTTATTTACATATTAAATATTTTGTACATGCATGTGTGCGCATCAATCAAACCATAAAAGGAATCAGGGCAAAGACACTATTATTTTAATTATATAGTGAAAGATTGATTTTATAGTCACATAAAATTGCTAGATTTCTGAAAGAGCTGTATAGCATTGCATCATCCATAGCAATTAGTTTCATCAGGCAATAAACCCTTCATCAGCAATATGGTACACAGTAAATTATACTAGGAATGCAGCTTGGGAGCATGACAGATTGACAGATACAGTGTGAAAATGAAACCCATTAATGTTTTAAATAGGTGAAAAGCATTTGCTTCATATACTTTGCTCTTATTTAAAATTTTATACATGAAGTAGTATTAGGTAAGTATAATTAATATAACTTGACATGGCAGTTCTGAAAACCATTGAAGAGGTAATCCAAGATTTTGCTCCACTAAAAATGTTAACATGATATGGCTTTTGCAATGGTTGTCTGAATGACACAAATACAATATTAAAAACAATGTTACACACACAGATATGCTCACATACATATATACGTTGTAYATTATACACACATTTCTGATACACATCCAGAGCAACTTCTTATAAACAAACACATTACTCCAATCCGTCTGAGAACAGAGGGAMCCTAGGCAAAATAGATTGCAATAGATCATATAATATAGTTGTTAACATGCACAGGATCTTTATAGACACACTCTACTGTTTGCAATGAATATGAGCAATAGAAATAACCGAGAATGCTTGCATCTCCTGTCCCCCCAACYGTGCTAATGTTCCCAATGGCTCCCAAAGAGCTGCAGGCACGATCCTGCAAGGCACTGAAGAATGCTCCCTCTTTCCTCTCCCCACTGATTCTCACCATTACGAAACGCTGTCAAGCAGGCCTGACATCCTTCCAAGAAGAAACTACCATTGCTTTCTTCAACTGGTTTGTTTTTCAGGCTGAGATTTTTGCCTAGTAAGACTGCCTCAGAATTAGCTTCTAAAATTATGCAGCTGCTTTTGTTTTAAAAAGATATATTGACGAAACAGTTACGTGCAGAAGTACACTCCAAATCTAACAAAAGAACTAAATCCAAGTTACAGTGTTATACTGGCCCACTTTCAGTTGGATGTCAGTAAAACATTGAAATCCTACAATCATGTTTCCTAAACTTTTCCTGTCTTAAAAACCTTAGAAGCATCATACAAAAATATCAAAATATGAAAGAATTATACAATTGATCACTCCTCCTTCACTGCATTTTTTTCTTAAATGAAGAAGATTGGCTTGTGGGTTGTTTTCTGTTTTTTTCCTAACATATAGCAAAAGGCAGATTTCAGATGGATAGCAAGAAAGACTAACCATCAAAAGGCTACGATTATCTCATTGTCTCTTACTCATTACTTAAACAGCTATCATGGGCGGGGGGAAGAGCACAGAAAAGAAACAATTCAATTTAACTTGCCCATTTTAACGCTTACAAAGAACAATGACAAATTTAGGCCAGAATGAACTGTACATTCTGCTACATAATATTGAATATATTTATGGAGCTAGTTATCATGAGCATTTAAAAAAGCAAATAAAAAATATTAATGATTCAAAATTATAATAGACCAAATAGCAGTTTTATTTCACATTTAGTCTAAAGGCACAAACCAATTATCATCCCAAATTGGTTTGAAAGAAGCTTCATTTAAGGTCACAGCATTATTCATTATGAACTCTTGGTTCTTTATGTGCAAGAGCTAGAATCAGCTGTCGTCATGCCGGGAAGGCAGCCCTTCACTGCTACTGTTGTCACCTGTGCCTTATACGTGTCTGCGACCTCATTATACAGAAAGTCAGTCTGGATTTATTCTTAAACCGACAGAATACTGTTTCTCCTACTGGCATTTGAGATGCCAACTTTAGGATTGGCTGGCTCAGAAGCATCCGTGACAACTGTGAATCGACATCAAAGTAGTCCAGGAAGTGACACGGAAGCAGCTTGAAAGGCATCGGGATTCTCAGCCACCTTTTAAAAACTGCTTTGTTTGCTTATGACTCAGCTTTTGTTATGCTTATGTTTGCTTTTGTGTGTGTGTATACCACCACTCTATATTTAAAGACCAATGCCTCGTACAGTTCCATGAAATCTTTATGAAAAGTCAATGCCTGTGCTATGTCAGTTGAGGAAAGGATTTGCGACACAGAAAAACGTGGGAGAAAAAGCTGGTAATTCTGACATTTCTAAAAGTAAACCACAAGCAAGTAAGTAAATATACCTCTATACCAGCAAGTGTTGAGTACGACAAAAATAAACAGACACACACAAAACAGACACACAGAATACTAATTTCAAAGGACAAAGAGTAGAACAGAGAAGGGTATCAAGTCACTCAGATTTGTTCAAGTTGTCACAGAGCTACATACAGAATTTTAACTACGCCCATATCTTCATTTAAATGCAGAGGACACATAGTTATAATGTACATGTTCATTTTAAACAAAGCAACAGCAAAAAAATATATTTCCTACAAACTTATATTACCTGCTACTCTCTTATAATCACGCAAAACAGAGAAACTAAGTTATAGGAAAAATATTCATCAAGAAATAACAAAATTACGATGAATGCCAGATGTAAATGATTACAGTTTAGCAGATATCAGGAGAATTGTATCAGTTTGCTTTCCTTGCAAACATATCTCTAAATATAGGAAGCTGAGAATAGTGTACCTCTAGATTGACTCCTGCGTTYGTTCCTTAGGCAGAAACTTTTATAACAACTTTTTAAAGGAATCTTTTGTTATTTTTGGGTGCTTCCTATCTGTTCTGGATCATCCATGCAACACAATTCTCAAGGAAGGTGAAGAAACTTTGAATCCAAAATAATCTTTATTTTCAAGATTTTCTATTTCTTCATAAAAGAATCATCATAAAATGAAAACAAATCCAAGCAGTGAATACTAAATATTTAGGTATCTTATCAATTAACTGATTTAAATAAGGGATTACTAAATAAATCACAAGCAAAAAACCAAAGTGTAGTAAGAAATTAGATCATTGCTATGGAAATATTAACCTGACTAAGCAGTAATACTCATAAAGTAACTTTTCAGAAGCACTTGCTGGCCAAGAGTAAAGTTGACTTAATTGCATGTTTTCCCCTAAATATGCCTATTCTGCCTTGACATACAGAAGAAAGCATAGAAAACAAAAACATTATTACAAAAATAAAAACAGATCATATAGTAAAAAAAATCATTTTAGATTATCATTCTATCCTCCTGTAGATGTAGGGAGAAACTTCTTTTCAAGAATCCTTAAGCAGGAAGATTTATACCTGGAAGTAGTGTAACTTTTTAGAATCTATAATCAGCTAAACTAACATGACCAACTGAACAAGACGCTGCTAGGGAGGGCCAAGACTTATTAGACTTTTATTGATATGTTATACTGTAGCTTTAATTTATAATGGCTATTAGAGACTTCTTTGGGTCACTGAATTGGTCTCCCAGATCTATTAAAAAAACATCTTAAGACTCATTTCAAAGGCAGCATGCCCAAAGACTAACAGACATAAAATTAACATTCCAGCAAATTTTTCATAGCCTGAGCTTTGAAGCTTGTTTACTCACATGACAAGATATACAGTATTTTTAAGACCCCATACAAATACACTTTTCTTTAACATTACACTTAAATCTCATATATTCTAGTTCATATTTTTTGACTAGAAGTACCAGCTAATATCCATAACTACATCAAATGACCTCACATTTTAAATAGCCTAATGCAATATCAATATGCAAAACAGGTTTTATAAGTCTCCCAAAATAGCAGGAAGAATAGTGGACCATGCAACACTTCCAGATACGCTTTGTCCATAGCTGTAAGTAGGTATTACTTCCAGCGACTTTCTCGATGGCAGCTTAAAAATTGATGGAACTGATGGAACAGGGAGTGGAGGTTTTGACATGCCTTGCCATGCAGCTGAAAACAGTCCCATTGGCAGTGAATAGTTGAATGAAACTTTTCACTAGTGGTAAGGAAAACAGAAAGTGACTTCTAAAAAGCTCATGACTGTGGAGTCAGTAGTCTGCCATGACTGAGACAAGGTGTGTTTCCATAGTCAATGATTTCTTTACATAATCAGATAAGTATTGATGTGTCTGTGTAGACACAAATCATTGCTTCAAAGCTCTTGAAGCATTGCCACCAGAATCTGTAGCCAGGTCTCCTGAGAAGATTATAGTCTTTTCGTTTATTAGTAGTCTAGGTCAGGGATCTCTAAACTATATTTATATGGCAGCTCTAACACACAAAACAGCTACTTTAGCCCATAAGAAGTTCAAAATGATGCTTATAAGCAGTGTTAAAAATACCTTGGAAAGACTAAGCCTTAGAATGATGCTTGAAGAATGAAAAGTACAAGTAGAGATACTAGAGAGGAAAATGTAGCCAGACATCACTGCTTGCCATAAAGTACAAGGGAAAGATTTAGTTATTATTTTTCCTGGGCTGCTAGTTTTCCCCATTCAGCTCAGAGATTGTAAGCTCTTTCACAGAATCACAGAATGGTTGAGGTTTGAAGGGACTGCTGAAGATCATCTAGTCCAGCCTTCCTGCACACCTACAGGACATAGAACAGGATCACGTCCAGGCGAGTTTTGAATATCTCCAGAGAAGGAGACTCCACAACCTCTCTGGGCAACCTGCTCCAGTGCTCCGTCACTCTCACAGGGAAGAAATTCCCCCTCACGGTCAGGCAGAACTTCCTATAGTTCAGTTTGTGACCATTGCCTCTTGTCCTGTCACACAGCACCACTGAAGAGTCCTGCTTCATCCTCTTGACATCCTTTCTTAAGGTGCTTGTAGACATCGATAAGATCCCCTCTCAGTCTTCTCTTCTCCAGGCTAAAGAGACCCAGCTCTTGCAGCATTCCTCATAAGAGAAATACTCCAGCCCTCTGATCATCTTTGTAGCCCTATGCTGGACATCTCTCCAGTAGCTCCATGTCTCTCTTGTCCTGGGGATCCCAGAACTGGAAACAGTACTCGAGGCCTCCCCAGGGCTGAGCAGAGGGGCAGGATCACCTCCCTCCACCTGCTGGCATCACTCTGCCTAACACACCCCAGGAGACCACTGGCCTTCCTGGCCACAAGGGCATATTGCTGGCTCATGGTCAACTTGTCATCCACCAGCACTCCCAAGTCCTTCTCTGCAGAGTTGCTCTCCAGAAGGTCAGCCCAGCTTGTCCTGGTGCCTAGGGTTATTTTTCCCTAGGTGCAGGACCCTGCACTTGCCCTTGTTGAACCTCATGAGGTTCCTCTCCTCCCAGCTCTCCAGCCTGTCCAGGTCTCTGTGAATGGCAGCACAGCTCTCTGGTGTATCAGCCACTCCTCCCAGATTGCTGTCATCAGCAAGCTTGCTGAGGAGGCACTCTGTCCCTTGTCATGTCATCCAGGTCATTAACGAAAAAGCTGAACAACACAACCCAGTATCGAGCCCTGGGGAACTCCACTAGCTACAGGCCTCCAACTAGATGCTGCACCACTGACGACAACCCTCTGAGCTCTGCCTTTCAGCCAGTTCTCAAGCCACCTCACTATCCACTCCTCTAACCCACACTTCCTGAGCTTGTCTAGGAGGATGTTATGGGAGACAGTGTCCAAAGCCTTGCTGAAGTCAACGTACACAACATCCACTGCTCTCCCCTTATCTACCCAGCCAGTCATTCCATCAGAGAAGGCTCTCAGATTAGTTAAGCATGATTTCCCCGTGGTGAATCCATGCTGACTACTCCTGATCATCAACTTCTCTTCCATATGCCTGGAGATGCCATCCAGAGCAAGCTGTTCCATCACTTTTCCAGGGATGGAGGTGAGGCTGACTGGCCTGCATGCTCCTTCTTCCCCTTTTTGGAAGCTGGAGTGACTACTGAGCTTTTTTCTAGTCTTCAGGCACTTTTCCTGCTCTCCTTGAGCTTCCATAGACGATGGAGAGCAGCCTGGCAATAACATCCACCAGCTCCTTCAGCACTCATAGGTGCATCCCAGGGCCCATGATTCTTTGGGCATCAATTTTGCCTGAAAGATCTCTAGCCCAATCCTCCTCAACCAAGGGAAAGTCTTCCTTTCTCCAGACTTTCTCTCTTTTCTCCAGGCTCTGGGATTCCTCAGGGCTGGCCTTAGCAGTGAAGAGTGAAGCAAAAAAGGCAGTCAGACCCCAGTCAGCAGCCCACATTTTTCTTAGTCTTCCTTTTGCAACTGATTTATTTAAAGAACCTCTTCTTGTTGTCCTTCATATTCCTTGCCAGACTCAATTCCAAATGGACCTTAGCCTTCCTCATGGTATTCCTGCATACTCTGACATTCCTGTATTCCAGCAAGTGGCCTGTCCTTTTTCCCCACATTCTGTGTACTTTCTTCTTTTGTTGGAGTTCTGCCAGGAGCTCCTTGCTCATCCACAGAGGTCTCCTGCCCCTTTTGCTGGACTTCTTACTCATAGGGATGCACCATTCTTGAGCCCCTCTTTGCCCCTAGAATATGCAAAACTGCCAGCATTCTTGGCCTTGGACCACAACACTACTTTCAGAAGAAAAGAGAGCTGGGAAGCAGCTCTTTCTAATTCTAAGCAAAAAGTTTCACACCACCAGGCATGCTTATCAGCAAGTTCATCATAAAAATCTTAATGAAATAATAACTACACAAGGAAGACTTGTGTAGCTCAATGGCTCATTTATCTCTCAAAGACTATGATCAGGATCATACAGATTAGATTATCACCTATCAGGAGCTATTACATGTGTGCCAGTGCTTGTCATTGTACTTATTCATTAGAAATATAAACAACAGAAGTTTGCTCCTCCTTCTCCATCTGTTTCTGATCTGCACTTTATTAACAGTTTAGGCCAGATTTGGGGTTATATAGCTAATATTGGAAGAGCAGGAAATCTAAGTTTGGATAAGCTCCTGAGCCAAATTCAGTTCCTTTATTACTAAGATTCTGTATAGTTACAGAAAAGTATTCCCACAACATCCAAGCTTGTTGCATTTTATCATCAATTTGGAAACAGACTGACTTCCAGAAGGGTCTGCATGCTTTCCACTGATGGACTGATACCCTATTTGAAGGGCACCAAAAGTTAGGGTTTGGATGTAGGTACAGAATCTAGAAGTTCCAGGAAACTCTCCACTTATTCATAGGTTCAGATTGACTGAGTTGTGTGCAATAATAATACTTAACATCTCAAGATGGGAAACTATGCTTATTGTATCTTTTAAAAGGGATAGGGAAGGAGTATGCAAACCTATGCAATTGAAGAAAATGCATTACTTGACACCTTTGCAGCCTACCACAGCACACTGAAAAGAAGGTGGTTGCCGAGGTGTTTGGAAGGATAACTAGCTCTCAGTAACTTTGTAATGAACAAATAGTCCCAATGAACATATCAAATCTGCTATTTCAAAGATGTAGTAAAGTAATTATGATGTTGCTGAATTTTATTCCTCTGGAAACAGATGACTTACAGTAAAGATAAGGCCGAGAGTAGAATTTGCCCGTTTTCTTCTATAATAGGTACATACTCCTAGGACTAGGCGAGCATTCTTCAAAGAACATAGATCTCTATCTTTTAGCTGGTCCTTTTTCAGTTAAAATAAATAAGTCTGCCAATAGTGTTCTTGTAGAACTGCAATTCAGATTTTCACCTCTGTAAACATTATCAGGTCTGAAACATGAACATTCCCTGTTTGAAGCTTTTATCCAGAGCCAGCATCTTACTGGTAATTTTCCAATTTCTGGGGTCCTCCTGCAGAATGAAGACCCTATAGGGTCTAGGGTGCTCGTAAGCACAGGAACAAAACGTTTCATTGGAAAATAAAACTATGGCCAATTTAATAAAGACTTTTTGAAGTGCAAAGTGATTTTGGTGTTCTGGAAATGACTGATTCTTTCATCAGACAAGCTGAAGGAGTAGTTCTATTAAGCTGTCAGAAATGAATTAGTTGCTGTGTCTTATCAGTACCTTGGATTGCTGAATCAAAAGGGGCAGCTGAGAAACAGCTGAACTGAAGAATCCAATGCCAATAAAGCAGACCTCTCAATAAACAGAATTCTGAAGCCAGAGGACATAGTGAGATGAATACAAAGGATCTGCTCCTGAAGGCACCAATATCATGTAGCATTGAGAAGTGTCACCACTCTTTGGTTCAGATTAAAAAAAAAAAAAGTGACAGGTAGTGTCATTCATGCACCTTGACCTTTCTAAAAATGGCCTCTCAATGTTGTAAATGTCACAACTGTCTCTCAAGTCTGTCTCCAAGTTTCAATTTTTTCAGAATGGTGCTCCAACAACCACCATCCCGAGATACATTGTCATGTTTATTTTTTAAAAAAATTAAGTATGTTTTATTAAATAGTCAAAAAGAGAAACTTCTCTCAGCTTGCAGCTCCATCAGATTTCCTTTATAATTCTGAATTTTCCATCATTGTGCAGCAGTTTTGCTAATAAAAGCGATAATACCCTTTATTTGCTTCTTTCCAGAATGAGGATATACATACACCACATTATACATATCGAAACTGATCACCTGACTTGATCAGTATTTTCAATCTCAATGTAAATAATTACATTATAATCATTCAAACTTAAAATACAAAAGAATCTGGTAACATTACCTGAATCTTTCTTCCTTAAATTTAACAACAACAACAAAGATCTTGTTACTGAAGTTTCTCAGAAATAAAGTGGTTTTGCATTTAAGCTGCCAGATGAAGTTGGTTGAGTTTTTATTTCTGCCATTTTCCACCCTACCTGGGAGATGTATTGAGAGATTTTATCATCATCTGTATTTCTTCCATTCTGAAAGCTGTAAAACCTTTAACAAGTTAAAGACTAAAGCAGTGTCACTGTGAACAGTCTGAAACAGAAAAAACCCTGCTCCTCCTCACTGACAATGARCATCAGCCACAGCCATACCCATCTCCACTCCCTATTCCCTTGCAGTTCTAAGAGCCCATCATTGCAGAAAGAAAATAAGGCAACTTTGCCAAAAATATTTACCATTGTAAATAAAAATGAATAAGGAAAAACACAACCTAGGTACTGTATGTTGCACACACAAACTACAGAAATCAATGAATCTGTCTATAACATTATTTCTCAAGAACACCAGTCTCATGAAATTATCAAAGTATTGGTGAAAGTGGGCTCAAAAAGTCTAGCTTTTTTGATGACTGTCACAACTGTCTCTCAAATGAAAAGTTCTTCTAGAAATGATTAAATAACAAAATCTCACATATTATATACCATTTCATTCTAAATGATTGTTTATTCAGCCTTACATTACTTCTCCCCAGTAAATTCAGAGTAGGAGCTTCTTTCTTACAGGAAAAAAAAAATAAAAGTAAATACTCTTTCAACTTCTTGTATCTAGTCCAATCATTATCAGTATTGACAGAGCATACATAAGAATGTGTGGGAAAGTTATAGAAAAATCCAGCAACTACACATTTGTATGTAGATTTCTGACCTTGGAGCGCACAAAAACCTCAGCATAACCTCGTCCTTACAGACAGGTCACAGCAATCTGCTCAGCGTATCTCAGTTGCTCCATACAAAAAACAATGAGCCACGTATTAGGCAGACAGTAAAGGCCAAGCATCCTCTTCAATCCATTAACTAAACTTACACACATTGACTAGGTCTATTACCAGAAATATATATTTTTCAGTTTTTAATATATTAATATCCCATGTTGACATATTTAAGTCTATTCCTGAATTACTTCATCAGCAGTTTTAGTCCACTACATTAGGAACTGTAATCCTAGAGAGAAATTTCTATACTCTGAGCTAGAGATACAACACACAAGTTTTTTTTTGTTGTTGTTTGGTTGGTTGGTTGGTTTGGTTTTTCTGTTTGGATGCCTATCAATTAAATTGCTGAAATTCTGAAGATAAAGTAGTACACAGGAGATTATTTACAAACATTTTTAATAGTGACATCTGTGATGAGTGCTCTGAACTATACAGAAACAGTCAGAAAATGCATATTGCTGTCTTAAAACTAAAAGTCTTCAGTCTTGCTTAACTAAAAATCAAAGGAGAGAGAATACGTCTTCAGTTAAATATCTGATCATCACAAATATTTTAACCAAACTTAAGTATCTTTTACAAAAAGACAACAATTTTATGAATAGAGTCCCTAGAGTATTAGTGTTCCACCCTTATTTCTACTATGCACTTTCCACTTCATTTAAAAGTTGACCTAGTTTCTAGACCCTCCTCAGTCAGCCACTCAGTAATGCTCTGAGTTCTACTTAACTCAAATTTGGGGGTTTTTCCCCTCTGCTGTGCACTTACTTCATGAAGTGAATGCCAACTACTATGAGACATGCTTCTGAACAAATTTTATCTTCCTTACTACAAAASGAGGAAGAGGGAAGAAAAACATTCATTATGCATATATTTTGTTATTTTCCAGATAAATAAACACTACTGTAAGACAGATAGCATGCCATTTGATATTTAATAACATTGCAATGTTTATACCTCAAATTACTATATTGCTAAAAATAATCAACGAGCAAAGAGTTTTTAACTATGGGATTCTCTTTCAAGCATATACATACCTCTGTCTGACCACTCAAATGGAGGGGGGGGTGGAACTTACACTCTCATTTGTCCACATGACACACAGCTAATAAACTTGCTCATTAGCTTCCTTTCCAAAATCTGTGCTGGTACCACCTTCACTAGGTATCTTATTTCTGTATCTATGGCATTACAGAGTGAATCTCTCACTTCTAACTGGATCTCAGAGACAGGACTGTTGACAACTGCTGGTAGTGTGTACAGTATTTAATATCAAGAATCTTGTGCTCAAAGACCTAACTTCTATAGTACTTCAGCTCTGCATTGAAGTGATACAACCCTGTCGGTCAACAGATTTGACAGGTGTTTCACTCATTAATTTCAAGCAGAATAAAAAACTTTAAGATAATCATTTTGTCCTAATTGTAGTCAAATTTCAACCTTTTTTTCTTAAAAAACAAACACCTTTGTAGTACCGTTATCATTCTATAGCACTACCAAACACTTTCAAATACCCATCAGTATGCATCTGTAATTTTGTGTCTTTATATACTACCAAATACAAACAAAAAGTAACCAGATTTCATCATAAATAGACATCAAAATTAAACACTTGGTTTACAGAGAATAAGCTTTCAGCAGATATGATAGGCAGCTGGTACAGAAACCAGCTTTGAGATGTACCAGTGGCAATTCCCTTTCTTCAGTTGGACAGCTGTAATTATATTAAGAGTTTGAAAATATTTTGCTAGATCCTTAAYGAGGTCTGCAAAATTAGTCAAGCTTTCTTACTCCATTCCTTTCTCTTATTTTCAAAGAATTAAGACTCCTTTGTAATTTTTGTCTATATATTTTCTGATTGCACATTCACAATGCCTAGAAGCTGTATGCTTCTGGATATTTTGTTCTTCCTGGGCTCTTCTTTCAGAATCAGAAATACTACACAGAAAAGTAAATGCATATAAGGATATTTTCTATTTATTAATATTTATACACAATTTGGTATTTGTTTTCAAATGATATCAAGTTGTATTTCCTTTGTTGCTCCTCTTGAGGCATTATAATCAACCTACACACTGAAATGAATAGAGGGTATATTTAAAGTGAACTACCTATTTTTCTGATTATCTGGGTCTGCTGCACTTCATCTTAGGGCACTTAAAGAGCTAACATACAAGATCTTAAAATCTGGCCAAATATGTCCCAACAATGTTATGTAGCACACGTAAGTCCAGAAAATACAGAATGTCTAGGCAGGAAAAACAGGATACAGTTGGCTAAAGGATCTGCTATCCTGAAGGACATCCAGAAGAGGCTACATCAGCATCTTGAAGCTTAGTTCAATTTCATGACCTCAGCTGAAGTGTCAAGGGTTATGTACATCATCATAACAGCTTTTATGAAGAGAAATGACTTGATGTAGGTCAACGTTATTTTACTTTGTCAAATGAATTACCGGTCAGAATACGATTGTGTGTTCTTTATCTTTGTTGTACTCAAGACCCATTTCAACTTTGATTATTTATCATCTTTATAAAAAGCATCATTATCTTTTGTCTTTTAAAATCTCTGGTCTTGCTCTGGCATTGCTCCTGGCATCTCTAATGCCAACGCAGACATGCTTGTGCTGTGCTGGCATGATAGTCCTTGCTACTGAATATTCCCTTTAAACTAAGAGATTGGTTCAGAGAACCCCAGTAGTAGCAGCACCTACACCTGGGCCCAGGTTGAATCACTGTGGGCAGTCTTAGGCAATCCAAATGGTAGACGTGCCTGGACAGAAGTCTGAGTATAAAGTGGAAATATCATACTGCTGCATTAGTCCATTCCAGAGAAGTAAAAAGCTACCCAATGCAAGGCAAAAAGTACTAGTTAGAAAGCTACAACAGAGAGCTTGCTGTACCACTGCTTAAATTGGTCATTCATACAACAAATTATTTACCTTGCTTGTAGATAGGAAAACATTAAGAAATATTATAGCTTAAATAATGCTATATCCTACGAGATAACCTGAAAAATATTAATTTGTTTTAATTCCGAGTTTTGCCAGTTCAAATTGTCACAGGAGGCTTTAAGGTGTTCTTTACTACATAATGTTTATGTTTACATACATTTTTGAAGGTTTAAGAGCGCTGTAAAACACTGATAAACTGAAAACACTAAAAGCGCCAAGGGTAGATCTAGCAAATTGGTGAAAAGAACTTGGTAATTTTATATCAAAGTATTTTGACATAAAAGACTCGAACTAATCAAGATAAAGGTGAAAAATAGCAAGCTACTTAAAGATAATAAAATTTGTTAACAGATTGCAAAATAGACTACAGAAGGGAATTTCAGTCATCTATTTTGAACTTCCTTTTAACCGAGTACATGATTTCACCAAATAAAGCCTGCAACTTCCAGGTAAAATATTTTTTGAAAGCACACAATCTCAGTTTGAAAACTCTGATAGAGACTTTGCCACATCCCCAATTACACTGTCCTAACAGTCAACCATGCTGCTAGCAGTCTGCAGTTCTCTATGGCCATTTTGCTTCAGCTTTTGATGACTGCACTGTTTTGTTTTTAATGCATTCATTAGTGAGATTAAAGTACTGTCTACAGCTACGTAAGACTTTTTTCTGGATGTCACCAAAGCTGCCGCCAAACAAAAGCAAGAGTGTAGGCCCTCTCCCAAGTCAGAGTAGTATGACAGGACATTTGTCTCTTGCCTGGCCCCACGTGCATATTTGACACAGGAGGCCACAGAAGGAAGACATAAGTCTCCAGCTATACCACAGTGCTGCAGGGGCACATTGTTCCAAGTACCTGGGGAGCAGATAAATGGGTCCCCTCTCTTCAGGTCTGCCACAGAAGTAGCAAATATGCCCCACACTTTTTAGGCTGATTGGGCATACAATAAAATCAGAATTAAGCTCTTAGTTTCCTGAAACTTTACCCAGTCACAAAATAATGGTAACACAGTTGATCTGAACTTTTTAGTAAGATGCATCAAGTTCTTCTTCAGAAAGAGAAACGGAAAAGTATGTTTTTTTCAATTCACACTAAATCTGACTCTGTGTACAGGGCTCTTTCCTGAATCCACACTATTGGTCAACTCAACATCCAGTCAACGTTTCTGGGCAAAAAAAATCAATTTTTTCATCAGGGTAAACAAACATAACTGGCTGCTCATACAATTGATAAAAAATACTTTTTCTGCTGAAATACTAGAACAACCAAAGATGCATCCACTCTGACAAAACACACACTTGCATACATGAATACGTAGACCATGTTCCCTCTTCTCCTAAGACACATTTATAAGTGTTTGAAGAGAAAACATTTAGAGAACCATCTTGCATTTCCACGCGGTGTAAAATAGTATGGATATTTAAATTATTTTTCCCACAGAATATTAACAAGGTGATAACTTGAAGTACAGCAAACTAGAATATATATATATATATATATTTAGATTTGTAGTAAAATATGAAATACAAACACAATCAGAAGATATATGAGCAAGTAAAACGTATGAGTTCTAAATATGCATTTACAAAAATAAAGGCTGAAACATAGTTTGCAAAGAACTAATATGCAAGGTGAAGGTTACTTGAGAAACAGTTTTATTATAATATAGATATTTTTAAAATCAAAACAAAAATCCTCCCTTCAAATACAGTAGAAAATCTGGCTGAATAAATTAATTTCACATTTAAATGAAAGCAAAGCCTTAGCAGACACCTCATCTTGCCAATTAGCACAGCCTGTATTCAAGCTAAAGCTAAAGCTGCTGAGGATATTCAGTCAGAGAATGAAAAACTAAGGAGATATCTACATCTGCAGCAACTCAAAGGATGTTTCCTGATAAATCGCATTACTACATGGTACAAGAACGTTAAACTGAATAAGCAAGCTAGAGGAACAGCTTTATTTATTCGTTCCTGGTTTTTGTTGGTTTAAGCAGCACAAAATCTCATTTATCATATAGATTTTATATATATATAAAATATATGTATATATGTGTATATATATATATATTTTTTAAGTTCACTAGGCTTTGTTTTCCAAATGATATTAAGGAAAAACAATTCTAAAGATTTGAATTCATGATTTCATCAAATGGTTAAAAATGTGCTGAACTATTAAAATCAGATATAGCTTAAGAAAACTTTGTTATAATTGATCCTAAAGTTGTATTAATATTCCTCAAAACAATTCTTACCGTAAGAACCAGCTTTTTATTTATAACATATAGAATTTATACTCTAAAAGGAAATTAGAGTCAGATCCCTAACAGGCACATAGAAAAAGCCATCTGCACAGATAAGGATTTTTTCATTTAAGAGACCACAAAAATGACAACTACTGAAGTGGCTTTGTACACATCAAGAATTATCACAGACAGGTTCAATCATGCTCTACAATACTGAACAATATACTCATTTTTATATGAGCCAGTAAGATCTACGGCTTGTGTTTAGCACTCATTTTAAAAGGTACTAAAATAGAGTCAATCATTGTACATAAGATGTAGTGATAGTTTAGGAGGAAAGTGTGATGAAACGRTAACAAAAGAGGCCTTTACTAACCAGAATGTGATAAGAAAAATACTTCAATAATAAGTGAGATATCAATTTGTCAAAACTAAATTATAACAGCTATGGAACTGGAGCTTTATACATGGCTGATAGTAAATGTGAAAACATTTAGGAAAATAGTATCTTCTATTAAAGTCTTATAGATATGTCAGAGGTTTCATTGCTTCTTCAGCATTATTGGACAAGTGCAAATAAACAAAAAACTGTAGATTTTTCTGAGTTTCCTAAGATTGCTTGCCTATCCTTGCTTCAATTTGTTCCTCCAACTCCACATAATCCTACTAAACTTTTGACTTGTTGGCCTATTTCAACCAGACAGACTTGACAGAGCAATAAAGACCTCAGGAGAGAATTAGCTTCCCTGCAAGTTTTGCAGGGACAAAGAGTCAGCCAAGCAGAATAAAGATCTGAATTTGTACCCCTGCAGCGGTAAATGCAGGAAGAATTCAGCCATTACACGTTGCTTGGCAACGAACAGTCGGCCCATAAGCACAAAAAGATCCATAACCAGCAGAGCCACAGAGCCGGTGTTATCCTCTATCCGGTGGCAAAAGCAGCAGGCTGGAGAAGCAGCTAGGGTTCAGCGGGTAGGAGGGGAAAACCTGAAGGAGGTAGGGCTACCCCCCCGTAGGAAAGGACCTTTATTAGTTCAACTGCTTTTAAAACAATATTTGTTTTGGCAGCAGACAGAACAAACTACTACTGACCTTGAGGGAAAAAAATGCTTTGTGGGGTACAGGAGATTGGGTGTCCAAGTGAAAACAGTTCATGAGTTTCACACATCCTTGAGCAACAYGCTGTAGCGGATATAAATAACCAGATTGTTTACTGCATCGAGCAATGAAGGAAGAACACTAAGAGGGGGAAAAAAAAAAAGCTTGAGAAACTAACATATATTGCTATTTCATTTACAATAGCCTTTCACTGCAATAATACATTCTCATCTTTCCCAACTAGAAGTTTAGATTGAAGACTATGCCTAAGATAAAAAGCCACTTTGAAGGGAGGGAGGGAGAAACCACATGCACCATAGAAGCAATCAAAGTCAGAGTGAAGAAAAACTATTCACTCACAGAAAAACATCTTACTCTGTAAACTACTTTGACACAATGACCTTACAGTGAACAACTGTTTTTATATCAAGCTGAGAATCTAAAGCCTTACCATCTTCGGTGTTATTATTGCAAGAAAAAAAAAGAGAAAAATTATTAAGGATGTTGAGGGCCTTTAAAATTAATGTTTCCTTTAAAATTAGTGTTTCTAAAAGCGCAATTTTTGAGATCTTTAAAGGTTTTTCTTCTGAATTATTATTCTGTGATTCTGATTCTGTGATTGCTTTGGTTAAGGAGCAGAACAACAGACTTGGAGAGAAGGCAATTGTCACACAAACAAAAATTCATTCTTGCACTGAACTTGCCATTAAAAAAAAAAAAACACAGAACACAAACCTCAGATGAGATAATAATTAGGTACTTACCCACTTTCTCACGTCAGTTATATCAATGTCAATTATGCTAGCAATTTAAATATTTGATAACAAAGGAACTGATCCAGTAATTATAARTGTTCTGTATGAAGACAGTTTTACCACAATAGACTTCTAATCTTCATTATATTAGATCACACGCAATTATCTGACCATTACCGTCTTTGCAGGGAGGAGAAAAATTTTCTGTTATTTTTGTGCACAATATTCAAATTCATTCACATTATTGATGAATGCAGAAGATCCTTCAAAGGAGGATCTTTGAGTCTTTTCTCAATCCACTTTGAACTTAAACAAAACAAAACAGAAGGCTGTTCCCCGCCCCCATCAGGTAGAAGCAGGTATTCAGAATGTATCATTATTGACTTGGGTATTTTGTAGAAAGTTTTATCATCTTATTTTCATACTGMAGGTTCATTGCACACAGTGGTGCATATACCCACATTGCTTGCTTCTGCAGCAGCAGCACACGTCACACACATAGGGGGAAAAAAAAGTCCTTTGAGCCTCATGAATWTAACTTGTGCTTCTTGTCTTGGCATATTATGATAGAGTTAAGCTGTTGAATGATCTACTTTACCTGCCTTATAAATTTTTTTTAGAAGCTATCTATTTGGTTTTGGGAAGTTCGCATTCACTTATTCTGGCAACACTGTTTTGTACAGATTTATTATACATGCTATTTTGAAAGTCTGATCTTGATCATACTCAGTCTTTGGTATTGATTTTTAAGAGAGTAGAACTGGGAACAAGGAGCTGATTGGAAAGAGTGGATTGGGAAGGATGGAGATACCCTGAAATATTTCTCAGTGATTCTTGTCTATTTCTTTTTGGATTTTTCCAATGTTTCCAGCCTARCAGTAAATCCAATATCCTTGTACATCAGGGTAGCTTGTTGAAAATTCAGCTATGGCTTCTGTGCTTGCTGCAAACTACATATGACTAGCTGTCATTGGGAACCATTTTTGACACTAATCTGCAGCAAATCTTCTCAAATTACAGTTTCACAGAGATCAGTACATAAATACTGTAAGCTAACTCCTAACATTAGAGAGGGGGGTAAGTGAAGAATTTTAGGCGTTTCGAAGACTTGTCTTCCAAAGGTCAGCATAATGTAATTTGCAAAAGAAGTCTAGAGGCCTAAGGTCAAGATTTTATAAAACAAGACCAGTAGCAATGATTCTGTAATAATAAATGGTTGACTGAGACACTAGTCAAGACATCTTTTTAATTGTATGTCATAATCATGCTTCTAAGCAGGTACCAATTTAAGATAAGATGAAACATAGAAGGAATTTTACATACAAGCATGTTCCCCATGCACCACACATGGAAATATAAAGAATAGGGCAAGGAAAATAAAAGGTACACTGGAATATTAACTTGTTTCATTTGCAAAGAAAAACTACCATGGCAACTACATGCAATTAAAAGCAACAGATCAGTGCCATCTCTAAATAAGGGCATCTAGAAATAAATTTATACAAACATATGTAGAGGTGGCCAGAACACTCCTCTCCTCTGCAATAAATTCCTAACCTACACCAATAAGCCACATCTTGTATTTGCAAGTCTCATCTACATGCAGCTGGCACAGAAACCATGATAAGATACTACAAACAGGGACCCTGTTTATAGAGCAACTTCTCAGTAAGCAGTAGGAAGCTTAGAGTGGCAGAGTCTCTTGTACTTATGTTTCATTACAAACATCAGTTCTTTTTGTAAGGGTCAGAGGCATGGTGTTGTCATTAGCACTCTGACAGATTCTGCTCAGAGCTGCTGAGGTTTAGGGAAGAAATGAAGTGTGGTGCCTCTGAATCTCAACCGTATTGGCTTCCCCAGAAAGAATATACTTGCTCAGTTTCACACTTTCCTTTGACAAACATCTCAAAAAAGCAGGAAGAAAAAGAAAATGCAGCAACAATAAATGCAACCTGAAGAAAGAGCAGAGTAACCAGCTGATCAAGCAAAGGGAATGGAAACCCCTCCCCCCCCATTTGTTACACTGGTAGGGCTTAGAGAATCATCAGAAAAGTAGTTTTCCTTTCCTCTGGAAATAAAAATTAGACCTAAAGCCATGCAGCACATGAATATCTAAAGAAACAGTAGAAGGTAAAATAATAACTCTGTAATGAAACCTAATAACAGCTGAAAGGAATCTTGGAATTGTGAGATAACATACCTTCTTCCTCAAAAATAAAATACTGAAAAGGCAGGAAAGGTTCTTGCCATTAAGATAGTCTGGAATATCTTTAAGTTTCTTTTGGTCTAGCTTCACACCAAAATATAGGGAATGAATCTTTCCAGAAGAATCAGTGGAATTTCAAAAACTTGTATCAATAGTTACTTGGTGAATTCCATCTGTTGTTTGCAAATATTACAAACAGTAAATTCAAATTCTTCCATTTGATTTGAGCTTTAATCACAGCCTGTCAGCATTTAGAGATGCATAATGGATCACTTAGCAGATTTTGAAATAACTTTTCCTGAGGACAGTGCAGTAAGCAGACTTTTACTGACTGACTAAACAATAACTTTTATGCTATTGATGATGATAGTTCTACCCCTAAGGTGAGGGGAGAAAAAAAAAAAAAAAAAAAGTATAGCTCTTCATTGATCTATTCACTTTTCCCTTTTGTGATTTGCCAGTACTTTGACCACTATTACTTAAAGAATTCCATATGAAACAGAAGACAAAAAAACAATCAATTTTGTAACTCAGATTAACAGCATTCACTGCACTTTCAGAAGGAGATGATTACTTTTTTTTTTTTATTTAAAAATCAGCTACAGCCTGGAGTCTTCCATAGTTTACAATGCCAATAGGAAACAAAATCTATTAATTTTCAGCACGTTACTGTTTAGTAAAATACAATTGCCCTTTCATTGGTACAAAAGGGAAGAATTCCAAACAGAGCATAAATTAGCTATGTTTGCACTTGAAAGAGAAATATCACAAGGATTCACTGCTAGTGACTTGGGAAACAAATAATAAATTTTAGAGGATTTATAAACACTCGGAAGAGTAAATAATAAGAGGTTTTGAAAACCTCTAAATGGGAATTTTCGGAATTCATCGGAATGACTTTCCCAAGTTATAAACTACATCTATTCCCCTTGATTTGATAACACTTCAGGAAAGGGACATGGCGGGGGAAAAAACACATCTTTAAAAAGAAGAAAAAAATGCTGACAGCAGCATGCACGGGGCCCTGTAAGTCACTTTCATCTTTTAGCGTCTCATGTACATAGGAGATGGWTTAGTATAGGACATGTAGCTTATTGGTCATAAAAGCATGTAACGTTTAGAAATGCATGGGGAAGAGAGGGGGAGAAAAATCTAGCTATTTGAAGTCTATAAGGCTCCAACTTTGTAGTGGGCTGAAACAAACAGCAATTGAAACACACTAAGGGTTTGAGCTGCTGAGACATCATACTCCAGCATTGGTATTTGGACAAATCTCTTGATGAGGAAAGCTGTTACTGTTTACTTCTGATCTTTAAGAAATCATGTTAATATTTTCCCAATTTTATTAATCACTTATATGCACTTGATTTTTATCAAAAAGTATGTTGAGAATAATTGATACAGAGTACTTTAAGTATTTACTTCGAGACGCAAGAGAAAAGGGTGAAAGGTGACATCAGAGACCCCTTCCAACTCCAACTTTTCTGTGATATGAAAAAATTGAAAGCAAACCAGTAGTGAACCTCCTAACATTATCAAAGGCCTAAACACAAAGAAATTAAAAGATATAAATTGTGATGTCTGTCTCATTTTACAAAGACCCCTATTGACTTGTTGACACCGGTTTGAATGAATATCAACATTACCAAGTTTATTCTACTTATCCATAAACTGTAAGTAGCAAGGTGCTTAATAAACTGTAAGGAAAAGCTTCAAAAGAAGCTTGCCTTCACTTAAGTGGAAAAGCAACATGAAGACAATAAAATTTTTCTCAAAAAAGGAGTAAAACAAGAGTTTCCTAGTTAGGCAGAGTAAGATGYAGTTTACTGAAGCAAATTACATTAGTTTTAATGAAAAAATTAAGTTCTTTCAGCAAGCATTATTTAGATCTTTGGTTATTTCAAAGATTGCAGGCTCCTAAATATCATTTTTGAGAGCATTAGCAATTTACTGAATTAAGGCTTATGCATTGTTTTTCCACTCTTCAGTTACATCCACGGTCTATTAACAAGCTCTACCTCAGGCATTCTCTTTTTTTTAAAATAATAAAACATTTCCTACGGGAGCTGCTATATTGCCTATTACTAGTAGAAGCACTAAAACAAGTGATGACTTCATTTAAATCACTCCCATTTCACTCCATCAAGAGTTTTAAAGAAAAAATACATGCGAAGAGATTTACAATATAACAGTAACTGTGAGGATTCTTAATCACTACAACTAAGTAGCAGCACTTTTTGCAAGTACCAAAGCATTTAACAGATTAGTCAGTAACAAGCAGCCTTTAACACAGCAGTGAAAACACATACCACCAACCATTTCTCTCCATGTCAACTCTCCTCAGCACAGTGGAACGTGACTTACCCTTCTTCAGGGTCTCCAGTCTTTGAGCACAACTGCCAGCAAAGTCCAGCCTAGTCTGATCTGGCTGACCCTGGTGACTGAACTTGAGACCTCCTAAAGTCCCTTCCAACCTGAATCCAGCAAAGTGCTCTTGCTCAGGAAGAAAACACTGAGGAAACCCAAAACAAAGGGCAAAGTTGCCCTCTCCATTTGAAACTCCATAGTCAAACAGAATCTTCTTTTCTTTTCCACTAGATGATTTCTATAGGTACAGGAGAACTCATGTGATTACATAGCTACCTCCAGTACCTGACCACAACTAACTCTCTTCACTGGAAGAGAAGAAAGCTCAGATCTGCTCTTTCCCTAGGCAACAGCCTGCAGGTGCAGTATATCAAGGCTAACTGGTCTCCCATTAAGCACCTCACAGGATGGCATAGCACTTATACAGCCCAGTAACGTGACAGAAGCAGCTGTAGGACAATGTTTGAAAGGGAAGATTTTTTAAATTAATTCTCTCTAAGAAAGGTAATTGGTCAAAATGCTAGGAATAGAAGTCTTTTTTTTTTTTTTTTTTTTTTGTGGAACAGTCACTATCAAGCAGATGTGACTACATCAGATACACTAGAATACCTAATAATATTATATTAGGGATCTAAAACTCTATACACAAAAAAAGAGTTTGCTATACAAAAAATGACATTAAAATCTAGAGTAATTAGCTGCTGTTCTGAAGCCTTAAGAAGTGAAACTGAGGATATAGAACAGCTGTTGCTGAATAAAAGTATAACAATATGCTAACTCCTGTAAGGGAGCAGAGCTCTGTAGAGCTAGCAGGTGCTTTTGGTTTCCAGAAATCTCCTGGCTGGGGATTGCCAGTGCTTCACCTGTGTGTCAACAGTCTGTTGATATGTGTTTACTTCCCTTGAGCTAGAGTTGCACTTAAACTACATGTTGTTTTTTTAATGCCATTTTGGACAACTGAGATTATTTTTTATGGATGTTTCAGATGAAAGCTGCAGAGTTGAAAAGGAGAGGAAAAATTGAATGAGAAAACATCGCTAGGAACACAGATCTAGTGAGTCATGAGGAGAGTGACTAGATAATGCAAAATACCTGCCCTTTTAGAGTTGTTTCACTTTGCTCATTGACATGCTGGTTCTACCCCTTAACCTGTCAGTCCCCTGCCAAAACCCTCTCGGTAAACCCACCTAAATTTAACAGTTGAGAAGACTACACTTCACCTTTTTCACCTACTAAATGGAGCTCCCACAGTCATGTGCATGTTTCAGGTGGTGGGCTCTCTCAGGGCAATGCTCAATTTACACCTGGAGGTATCCTTCAGGGTTAAATTTGGCACTGAAACAAAATGTTAGAGAGAACAAGAGTTTGCTTGTGAAAAATGTAAGCACCCTGTGACCCACCTTGAAGGCCCCTCTCCCCCCCCCAAAAAAATCTAATCCTTTTTCCCTTTTGATAAAAAAAAAAAAAAAAAAAAAACACAAATAAGAATTTCCATTTACTCAGATGATCTCATTTTCTTTTAAATTGCATTCTCTGCACCAGGGGCAGGGATCACAACAGGTGGAAGCAGAAATCCATGCATTCACCACCGGACTGAAAGCCCACGGGCCCCCTTACCAGCAGATTACCTGCTTCTGCCTGACAAGCAGTATGACCTTGAGTAAGCAAGAAAATTACGTCCCCGCACAATCCGCTTAGCGGGAGCCTTGCAGGCCCATGCTGACCTGCCTGAGTGGGAGTGCGGCCGGCGTCGAGGCTGCAGCGCTGGGAGGGCGCCGCGGCCAGCAGAAAAAACAGCAGCTGTAGGCACCCAGAAGACGGGAAAGTAGAAAGCAGCTGCATCACGCCTCAGTTTCACAAAACGTAAAAAGGACTAATTATCATCTGACGAAACTCTTTGAACTCTGTTGCCCTGTAGGTGCGGCTTTTGCGGCCACCGGCGCCGCATGGCTCTCCGCAGCCCTGACTGCTGTCCGCATCATGGCCGCCGCCTGTCCGCATCATGGCCGCCGCTGGCCTAGGAGGAGGTGAGTTGCCGCGAGAAACTGCTGCTACATGTGGTATTAAAGGAAACCTAGGAGACCAAGGTTTGTACCAAAATGTATCTAAGAGGCTAAGGCAGGTAGAAATTACCCATGTGATATATAAGGTACGGAAAAGGGAGAGGAGTGAGTGTATGCTGCTGTATTTTAGATAAGCTTGGGGACGTAGTTCTCAGCACACATCCATCAGAGTTTTATTATTATTATTCTTTTCTAAAGTGTAGTTTTCAAGTGAAGATGAAGAAAACAGAAAGGCTTTGTACTGCGATGGTGATGTAAACTGCTTTTTGTTTGTCTATTTGTTTTAATCGATGGCCTATACAATTTGACCTGCAGGAACRGCAGCTTCTTTTCTTCAACAGTAATTTAATCTCCAAGGATAACCTGAAACAGAGCACATGTATTGAGAGGGACCAATAGAGTCAATTTAGACCTATATATAACAAACAAAATAGGCAATGAATATCTAGATTGAATAATATCATTAAAATAAACCTTAGAGAAAACAACTCTAGTCCAGTAACCTGTGTTTTAAGTTTGAAAGGAAACAAGCCCTATTCACATAGCAAAAAAATGATAAAAGTTGCTAGAAGACTGTAATACATACTCATTGAACAAATAGGTAAACCACAGTGTAAATGCTCTCACCAATCTGCCTAGTTGCTTTCAAAAGAAAAAAAGAAAAAGAAAAAATTGGGACTGTAAAAGAATGGTGCAGAAGGCCATTTTTAATATTCTATTGATAAAATACTAGGTGTTACATCTGGTTTTTGTTTAGATTATAAAAGTGATTCTATAGAGAGTCTTTGGTTTACAATTTTGTAGTTCAAAAGTTAAATTCTATATACATTGGTAAGGTTTTTCTTGGTTTAAAAGAAWACAGGAGCAGCCCCCAAACCTTCTCAAAAACAGCATAGCTGAAAATAACCACTTCATTTGAGAACTGAATATTTGACATTTTTTGTTCACATATTAAGGTGCCTTAATTTCCTTAAACATCACTTCCTAATATTCCTAGTCTTCACTGTACTCAGAAAATCATTTCATGCCAGAACTCCATTAATGACTGTAGCAAAAATTTCCATGTGGCAGTATAAGCACTAAAAATACTTATATTAATTACAAATAATACATACGAGATCAGATTTGGGGAAAAGAAACACTGTACATTTCCCACAGATGCTTATGATTTTTTCCTGGCACACATATGACTAATCCATCTGAAGACCTGTATACATGTAAACCGTATAAGTCAATTGACTAGGACTTAAATCTTCTTACTACAACAATTTTCCTTTGATGTACACCTCAGCTACTTAATCAAGCTTTAATTGATATTCTCTTTACTGATTTGTTGCAAGCTGAATGAATAAATGTCTCATTCAGAGAATGATCATTATTGCATATAGCCAAAATACAGAGTGGAAAAGAGTGTTTCTCTGAACTATTCATATTAGGAGCTAGGGAAGTGCTGTTTTCGAAGTGAGGTTGTGTTAGGTTGTACTCTATAACCTTTCAACCAACTCAAAGATGATGTACCTTCTTGTCTGCTGAAAGGATAATATCCAGATTAACTAGAGGGGAAATTTCCTTCAACATATAAACTAACAGTTCTCAGTTCCACTGGTGAAACTTTGTCTGTWACATCTACTAGTGCTAGTTCTCCATCTGTCAAACACTTGCACGCTTTCCATATAAACATGAGTATTTGATTCCAGCAAATCTGGCTGGGCTGAAAAGCACGCTTTGTTAGTAAGCTGCACAGTTCATATGATGAAAAAGAATGCTTCCTTCTGCTCTTAGTTACTAGTTCATGTTTCTGACAATGACCAGACTTCTGTGACTTACATCTGGGGTTCACAGAAAGATTTATCATCGCAGCAGATAAAACTTAAGGCTGAGATCTGCTTCACCGGAGAATAGAATTCAAAGGTGCAGATGCTCCACATACAGTGACTGAGAAGAGACAGGATGGGAATTTATCAATCAGTATTTGGATAGGGAGATAGAAAATGGAATTGAAAAATTTAGCCAAGTAAATTGACCAATAAGAAATACTAAAAAGAGATTAAAAGAGATTTTTTTTCCTGAAATTCCTTCCAGACTGGTCTGATTCCTGACTCTGACTGGAGTCAAACTTGACTCTTCCTCTGTTTGGCTTCTAAGTTGTTCTTTGGAATACATCTGACTGGCAGGCTCCTCTCCTTAAAAATAGAAGAGTTACACGGTTAGAAATGGGTTGATCCAATATCCATGCTCTTGAAAACTCGAATATCAAAAATTGTGTTTCCCAAAGGAGTTGTTTATCTATCCAAGTAACTACTCATCTTTTGAAACTGTGCAAAGGAATTCAAGATGTACAAAATCAAAAAGAGTAAGAGTGCTCTGGTGTTTGGCACCCTTTACCTTTTTCCAGTGCTATATTTTATCTGATAGTTCTTTAGTGCAAAATACGCTATCAGTCATAAACCGGGAGAAAACAAGACTGTTATCCATTCCAACTCCTCTGCCTTCTAAGAGAGTGATGTACTGACACTAGTACAATGTTGCGTAGTTAGGAAGTACCTGAGCCAGTTTATCGCTTAAGAAACAGGGATTTTTTTTAAGCAGCATATGAAAAATATCACACCAAATGTAAGGAGAGTATCTTTCCCATTAATTTTCTACTTAGTAAYGAAGTTGCTTGTGGTATTGATCTAGAAATTATTCAAAGAGGTAATACGGTGCTAGCTGAAGGGCTGCCTTTCCTGCAATGAGGCACTGCAATAACTACAATTACCCCATGTATGTTAGGGAAATCCTAAGAAAACAAGAAAACTGCACTATATTCTTTCCAATGAAGTCAGTATGATTTCAAACTACACTACACTACAAATATCTCTCAAATATATGGAATAGGTAAAATAAAAAATCAGTAGTATAACTGAAAATAGAAGCTGATGAGACAACTCAAGAACATGAGGAAAAACATATTTTGAAAATATGCCTCTGATTTTCAGACAACTTTGAGGACATCTCTAATCTCCAAAAATATATGCTTTAGAGATGAGGAGGAAGACATATTACAAATTAATGATGTTATATCTTAATATGTTACAAACAAAACAAACAAAAACAAACAAACAAACAAACAAACAAACAAACAAAAAAAAAAACAGTGGCAGCCTTTTCCTGTTTTCCTGTAAGTCCTGCTGTTTTGATGGCATCTCAGGGTGAAGTGAGTTATAACATCATAAAACATCTACATGTTATCCTATGATAATGTCACAGTTGAAACTATAAATATAGTATAATTCATTTGTCTTATAAGGACACCAGCAGCAATCAAAGTGTTGTTATACTTTAATTTTGAATTCACACCTTCCAATTAAATCACTGTCAAATCTGGCAAGGTTTCCGTACACTGCTTGTAAGTCAGAGAGCAGAGGAACTTTGTCTCAGTTTCACCCTCATTTTTTCAGGAAGAGACATGTTTTGTTTTCTCATTTTTCCTGCTGGTACATCATGATATTTGACATTTCCTGTCAGGTTTCATCAGTATGTTGGCTTACAGCTGATGCTAACAGACCCTCAAACAATTTTTCTTGAGAGAAAAGCAGTTTTAATAGTCCTTGTCCTTGCTTCTGTCTTCTTTGAATTGTAGCTCATTCTTCCTGAAAATGAGAAAGGTTATGTGATGTSCTTAATGCTATACATAATCCTATAATTAAAGTGTTCATAAACTATAATATTCCTCCTCTCCACCAAATCACAAGAAATTTGATATCTAGAAAAGCTCATCAGTCTGTTTAAGTAAGAAACAATGCTTAATCAAACTCTGGCAAATCTTTCTCAATTTGAAATCTAGAGTTTTACACAGATATTTTACAGGTATACTTGTCATTCCTGCCTCACAGTCCTAACTGCTAAACGAGTTTCTAGTCTGATCAATATCTAAAACAAGGGAACAATCAGATTCTATGGTTGATTTTCAAACACATGGTTTTAGTGGTTAATAAGAGCACAACTACTTCAATTGTTTTCAGAGTAAATAAGTTCAAGAAAACAGCAAACCTACTTAGCGGGGTAGCAGAAGAAGCAATCTAGAAAGATCCTGCCACATGTTGTACTCATATCCTTCAAAAATGTGTGCTGTTACTCTTACTGCAGAATAGATTCAACTCTGTAGACTTCTGAAGGCCATAGTTCTCAAGTTTCTGTGAGAAAAATTGCAGATCCTTAAGATTCTGCTTTGGAAGATTTCTAGAAACTTCTCAGATTTGGCAGAGCTTGAAACTTCCTGTTTTTGATAGAAGTATCTCAGACACCTTTATAACCTTAGGTTGCAAAAAGCAAGGAAAAATAAGCACATCACTAGAACAGAGTTTAAAAAGCCTGTCTTGAAGAGAGCCAATATGTATTAAAAGTACYGTTTTTCTACCTTTCCAGCATCTGATTATGGTAACCCTAGCTCTGAGAGCCTGAGTTGTCCTGAATTCAATTTCTCATTGTCTAGAGAGCCAAAGTGGCCCACWAATGGGCTAAGGTATCACATAACGTAGAAGTGGATCTTTGCCTATAGGTATAGAAATTGTTTATAAATAAGGCTTTCAGTGAATATGTCTAGTAAGTAGCTCAGCACTACTACTAGATACTGATATCTAATATCTAGTATTCCTACCTTTTTATTTCTCTTGGGTGAAAAGAATGCTATCTTCCACTCAAACATTGCTACGTGCTTGTGTACATTGATATATGCTTATGTAACCCAGTTTCTACTCACAATCCTGTGTAAGGGCTTGGAAGTTGTAAAGCCTCTGGAATTCTATTAATAAAAATATTAATATAAAATAAACCATGTGTCCCCTAATATGGGACAAATGATCTAGCACAGAATGGTCAAAGTGAACAAGGATTCGAATAAAGATTAGAACATCAGGTTTTCCTACAAAAAGGGCAGCATAAGTATTATAATGAATTGGTGCAATCAAAACCCTCTTCTTTTAAAGCAAATGTAAGTCTTCTGACCACTACAATAAACTGTAGTTTCTGGCAGGAAAGTAGTTCTTGCATCTTGACAGAAAGATTAGGCACAAAAGCAAAACATGTATTTCATATGCAGTGTAGTCAGGGCAGATGATAAGCTTCATTTGCCCATCTATTCCTTAATACATTGAAAGGAGTTAAAAATATTTGCCTGTATATGGGACAAAAATTTATTCTATTAGCCAATCCCTCTCTCCACAGAAAGCAGAAGAGAGACCAGGCTTCATGTCCTCAAGAGACCATGTCTGAACTGCCTCTTTGTCAAAAATGATATATGCTTCCAATACTCTCCAGGTCCATATCAGCAATTATGTGACACGTCTAGCTAGGCATTATCATAATCTACTTCAAATCTACTCTTCTTCAGAGCTTATTGTACCAGAGATCAGGAAGGATCCTGATAACACTCTTGCTAGAAGTCAACTCATCGCAAGGATGAGGCTCGAGGTTGTGATCAACCTCAGACACCACAATGAAGTCTGTAACTGCTCATGCTTTTTGGAGACAATGCTTTTCTCCTCATACATCAGTCATCTCTAGAAAGATCCAGTCCTTGGTAGCAGATCTCCTCTTCTGGAACAAAGCACCATTCAACTCTTATGCAGACAGGGTCTTGTATTCTATGAAGAACTGTATCATTATACTAAATCTTTAGGACTACTCTACCTTGCACCAAGAGAACACTGTTGTTACCCGCAGGGGTACTTTAAACCCTTTTAACTAGTTTAAGAGAGAAATGGGCAAATGGGTGCTTGCACACAATACACAGCATCTCATAGGCTGAATTATTTTTTGGTTCCAACCCTCCTTCAAGCAGTTAKCATAAGCTACACTTTAGCTGCAGGTGTCACATGGCACTAAGTACTTCAGCACTGCATGCCTCAGTGCCAAGTTACTGAAAATGTGCCAGAAAGCTTCATATTSACAACTCCCCTCTTTCTTGATCCAGAAATCATTCACTGCAGAACAAACAGCTGATCTGCCACTGCTTCACATGTACTGAGTTCAGAGCTAGTCATTAGCTTAAACCAGAACGTGCAGTGCCACCTCTAAATTTTCTTCCAAAATAATTATGCTTTTAATAATGTTAGATAACATCAAAGTTTTTATTAGCATAGGAACAGAGAAAAAACAAATGCTTCTTTTTGGACACTATTCCAACTTTTCCAAGATAGTGGTTCCCGCTTAGAGTCCTCTTACAGTGCAAATTAACAACCAGACATGGGAAGCCAGGCATTTGGCCAGCCATATCCGTATACAAATACTTCATCTGTAATTTCAATCAAGCCATTGCCATGCATATAATTATACACACACATATATCACTGAAAATCATTCAGATTACCTTAGACTAAAATATTATCAGATCTCACAAATTATACTCATTGTCATCTGATCTTTGAAGTGGTTGTTCTACCAGAAACGTAGCATACTATAGTAATTTAATAGACTTCTGCTGTATAAGATCTATAGCGAGATCAAATTTCCTTACAGAATCAAAAGACACTGTGCTATTAGTGATGTTGTATCTCAAGTGAGATCTAAATGTAGGATTTACAGATCTTTTTGTGGCTAAAAACCTCATGTCCTCACTTTCAGAAGTTATAAAGCTCTAGTTCCCTGCATAATTCCCACTGCTTAATTAATTAATGTTTGTATAAATTTTCCTTTTTCAATTACATGTAACACTCATTGCTTTTCTTAAAAGGTTTTACAATGTTTCAGTCAGCAATTGTACTCCTCTGTTGTCAGAGACAGCTGTCCTTCAGAGGTAGGTGAAGTGGAATTTGCTTGTAATAGCATTAGGATCATTTGGGAGGCAAAGTACTAAAATATATTGCTATCTTCCTCTCAATTTCTATGAGAGTCATATTTTYAAGCTTATTCTACTTCAAATCATATTCTTTATTCTTTAGAACATTTACAGCTGTAAAACTAATTTTCATATTTAAAAGTGAAAAGGTGCAGGGAATAGCAKAGTATTCAGTAAATTTGATACAGAAATACACAAAAACAGAGTATTTCTCATTAATAGTCACAATTTATGGCATTAGATGGCAGCAAACAATTGCATCTGAAAATACTAGTTGTTTCCATGTTTAGGAGAAAGTTATGTACTAATTTTGTGGACCATTTAAATCTTATCTCCTTTTCTACTGAGTCAGGCTTCAAGAGGAAGGAGCTGCTAACTTGGAAGGAGGGAAAGGAGAAATGATTTCTTTCAGTAGCTCCTGTAGCAGTTAAGAGATATAGACAGTATCACCGCAGTAAATGGATGGTCTTGTGGTTGGGGTAAACTGGTGACCCATGCTCCCCTGAAGGAGGATACCTAAATGACAGTCTTCCAATTGCGCTGGAATCAGATCTTGGCATGAGCATAGGACTGGATTTTCTGTCTGACATGGATGACTCTAGTGAACTTCTAGGGATTAGAAAGAAAACTAGTCCAGCTGCAGCTTCTGCTTTTACAATTTTGATATGGGAAGTGTTAAATTATGTGATAAAATGGAAGACAAGTGAGATACAAGGAAAGAGACATAGCTAGRTTACTCTCTAATTTAAATGATCATAAACAGTGAGGCAATAAATTATTCCATGGAATAATAAATTATTCTTCCTTAATTGTAAATGCATGTGTGATAACTAATACACTTCTACCTTCTCTCCTCCATGCCTTGCTCCAACCAGCAAGGTTTCTGTCTGGGGAAAGTGTTATATCCTCTCTGTACTAAATATTAGGATTGAGATTCATATAATCCAGCTCTCTATGCCTGCAGTGTAGACAGCAACATTTGAATTCATCCCTTTAGACTTATGAAGATAAATTGCTATTGCTAAAATCAGAAGGATCATATCACAGCATTCTTTCTTTCCTTAGACTGTAAAGGGAGCCTCTAGTGGCCTGCTAAGATGTAGACACCTACATTTAGTCTAACAAATCCCACCATAAAAATCAAATCGTATACTCTAACTCCTTGCTCTAAGCTACTTCGAGTTTCTGATTATCAGAGAATTGAATACATTAAAGAAGGAGTGCTTGACTTTGACACCTACTGCAAAAATTTGTGTTTGGTTTGTGCATCATCCTATCAACAGTGTCCTCAGAGCATCAGCAGCAGTGTTCTTAGCAGTGTCCAAAAATATATTTATACTGCCTAAATGGAGATATATCTCCTATTTTCCCAAAATTTATTTCAAGAACTGGATAATGTTTTGGATAATATTTTATTACTGCTTTTTTGCATTCACCAATAGAAAAAGTACACAAGTCTGTCCTAAATATCTTTTCATCCTCTTCCTTAGGAAAATTCCAAATCATATATATTTCACAACTATTGCATGTAGATGTTTCTCTGAGRCTAAAAGTGTGTATTAAGGAATTAGCTGTTTCCAAAACATAACCTTCTTAAAATACAAACTGAGATTGGTTCATTCTCAGCTATGAAAAAACAGGTGAACGGATGGCCCTTCTGTGGCCACAATACAGAATACACATAGAACACATAAAAATACACATTAAAAATATCAGCTCTTGTGGATCATTTTCCTAATTTTAACAAATAGTTGAACAGCAAAACTATGCTGGGGGTGCTAATTCCGATGAAGGAGGAGGAGAACTCATTAGAAGATCCCTTWTGGTCTGTGCATTTCTCATGACAGATATTCTTCAGACACTCACAGATTTTAGTCAACAGCTTATTTACCTATACTGTGGCTTTATGGCCAAGTGGACCCAGCCACAACATTTATCTTTGTCTTGTTCAAACACTCTGAGTGATATCTCACTGGGAGTCATTCATGTCTCCTCTCAGTCTGTCAAAAAAAAAATCCACTTATACCATACCTTTTTTTTTTTTTTTTTTTTTTTTTTTTTTTTTTTGAGTAAATCACAGGTGCTCTACAACTACAAAGAATTTCCAAGGAATCTGCTAGACCCAATCCCTCCCCCAAAAATAAGTCAAAACCACAATATTATCCTGCATACCCAGTCATGCTGTCACATTGCCTGTTGTCACAGGGGAATTTATGATGGGATAGCCACAAAGACAGAACTACACTACTCACACATAAATTTCAGATTTTATTTACTGAGAGGGATGGGTATAGTGGATCGATAGTGGTTTCTATTCTGTGACATACACACAGGCTCTGTACAGAGTACATTCACAGAATCTCAATCACAGAACGGTTGAGGTTCACATAAATCGAGGCCTGCGGTCCAGCTGTGACTGGAACCATGGACTCATGGAAACAGGACAGTCAGGCTGGTTAAGGTATCTACATACTGGTGGTGGCCTGGCCTTTACATGTAGTAAACCCTGGGTTTAGCTTTCTGCACAGTGTTGGATGTGTGGATGTGTTCCCATCTGCAGGGCTATTGTTCTTATTTTTTTAGCCTTTTAACTTAGCTGGTCAGCATAAATCACCAATGATCTCATTGATCATGTCACTCCATGCCAATCTCTTTGACTTTATCCAGGTAACTTTTTACCTGGCTGTATCCGTACTACATGATACTTGATGGGAATGGTCCGTGTTGTAACTTTCTATCCGTACTACCTGATACTTGGTGAGAATGGTCTAGTGTTGTAACTTTCTAGTGCCTAGAACAATACYGCTGTGTTAAGCGGAATACAAATAAGTAACTAACAAGGCCTTGGAAATCTGTGAGAAAGAGCAGCAGTTGGTTACATATAGATTCTGTGGCTGGAAGCCAATAGATATCTTTACAGTTTATCTGTATTCAGATGCCACCACTTGAGGGCATCCCTCTAAGGCATACGTGGCTCTAAATCAATCCAATCCTTGCTAAAGGCAATTCTCACTAATCAGGAATGACTCATGCTTTTTATAACTGCCATGATTATAATTGCCAAGAAACAACATTTCTTTGTCCCAATCACTGTCTTTTCTGGAAAGAAAAAGTGTCCAGTATTGACAACTATGATACTTCCTTAAAAGATGATAGATGCTGCATTGCCCTTATTGTATTTGAGAAGGTAGCTCTTATTTAACTTTCAGCTTGAATATAGGTAAAAATGACAACTCTCTACTGTGAAATGCATCAAACTAAATTTACCATACAATCAGCACAGATAATTTGCTGCATAAAGAGAACCTACCTGCTTTCTCTGCTGATAATTTTTGCTTTGATTCTTGGATGCTGTCATCCAGAAAGTAAGAAGAGACCTTGAATTTATGTGAATTATGTGAGAACTTGGTGAATGTCACCCATTCCCTTACAGTGTCCTCTAACCAGTAAAATACTAATGAGGCAGCAAGTCATATCTAACAATATATGATATCAGACTCTATCAGATGAAGGTTAAAGAGATGATGAATAAAATATCTTCTAGCTTAATATCCTTATAGTGCCTCTTGAAGAAACTATCACTGAATACATTTAAATCTGTGCATTATTAACCAGCTGCCTCTTGGGAGTCATGGAGTGTTCATGTCCTGCACAGGATGCCATTACATGCCTTATAGGACACTTGGTCTTTACATCTTGTAATTCTAAAATATAATTGGCCCTATATGAAAAGCTATTTCTGTAATGCCAGGACATTTGTATTCCAATGCAAAGTGCCAATTCAATAGAAAAAGGGCATGTATACCATTGTGCACCAGCTGCCTCCTCTAGCTGTTTGCAGTTGCAAAATATAATAAACCTCTTTATTAGACATGCAAAAATTAGATTATAATCTGGACAGTTTTATGTTTTAAAAAACTCCTTCCAATAGCTATAGAGAAGCCATGTACTTAAAAGAATTCCTATCCAGATAACTGACTGGCAAGGTCATTTTTAGAGCTCTCTGCTTGTTTTGAAACATAAGTGCTATCTATTCTGGGTTTTTTATTAGATTTTGTGTGTGGCATGGGAAACAATATCTGCAGAGAGAGAATTAGTACGCCAGGAGAGAAAGAAGAAAGAAGGGCAAGAAAAGACTTTTTTATGACCCAGTAAAAAACATAAAAAAACCAACAACAAAAAATCCCTCTGCTTGTTTAAAAGACGGGGGGTGGGGCAGGAGGGACATTGAATATTATGAATGTCTGGAAATTCAAAATGAATAGGAAGAGACCAGATGTCTCTGAATTATAAATTACCAAGATATTATATTATAACTGTTTGTGCTATCCAAATGCCAATTTTTAGGTCTTACTCCACCATGTGGTGTCATATGTTTTCAGCATCTGGTCATTCCTCATTATKTTACATGAATACACGTTGTAATCCATAATACACAAATTCATAGTTATTCGACTACAGGATGTGAAGCCCAAGCAGATGCTGTGGATGTATTTAGAATATAGAAATAAACATAATTTTGTGAGAATGCTGGGTTCTGGAGGTCTGACAGTGATGCAGATTAATAAACAGGCACTTACATTTAACCATCAGTTGCTGGAACTTTTGGGTGACAACTGATGACATATAGGATTTTGTCACAGGGAGTGCAGTTACAAAATTAGTCACATATTGATAGAAGCTATAGTTTAGAAAAGGTAAGATGAGAAACTGGATGATTTGTGACCCAGTTTATCATCAGCATTATTTCATGCTGTCTTAATGTAGTAACAGCATGATATATGAAATGTTAATACTTCCCTTGTGATTATTTGCATGAAGCAGTACAGGTCAGTAGGCTTATAGAGTTAGGTCACAAAATAAGAAACCATTCTCCTTCATGTAAGGAAGTGAGTAAAATGAGTACCTTCTAGTGAGCATTTGTGGGATTTGTGGGATTTACCTAGTAAAACACTGAGGCAACATACACAGGGAAAGCTTTATTGCAAATATTTCATTCTTGAAATAAATATTAAGCTTGGAAAGTACTGAAATTTAACATGCTCTATAAGAGAAAGTTTTGATATGTCCAAATAAATTTAATTGTGTTACAAAAAGAGTACATGTTGTGTTCTCACTGGCTGAATTAAACAAGTTAATGTACCATTATAGACTTTTTTCCTTAAGAAAAGAAGAAACAAGTATAATGTATTGGCTTGAAAAACTGATCAAGAAAGATTAATGACTGCCTCTGCAGTTATGACTCTTCCCTGCAATTACTACAGGAAAATGACAAACACAAAAATCAAAGGAAAGCAATCTAAAATGAAGACTGCTACATTTTGTGTAGTCATAGTTTGACAGGAGTTTAATAGGATTGACTAATTATGGTTATGTACAAGAAGAGAGATTCCCACCATCAACATTCACTCTCTCTATATATGTAGATATATACATATGAAACACTTACTACGTCTTTATTTGTGTATATATGTATGTATTTTCATATAAAGATCATTATGAGACTAGACTGAAGTATCAAGTAGATAAATAGCTCATTTATAGAAAAAATTGATATACCACATTCCTTTCAGAACCTTTGTATAATTTACAAAAACATATATATAGGAAAAAATCAATTCATAGCATATCCCCCTCATTCTTGGGTGGCTATTTCCAGATTTGGAAAGTATATTATTCATATGGTGCTGCTTTTTGGATAAAAGAACTAATTAATTCCAGTAACTAATGCTTCAAAATCTATGGCTTCTGAAGATTAATAATACTAACTGTATCATCATGATTATTACATTTCACCTTTGTTGTATTCTGCTGCTTTGTGCTCTCCAATAACACACAAAAAAGCTTTTTTAATTATAGCTAGTTTCATTTTCTATAATACAGTTACAACAGTATAGTGGAAATTTTACCAAGAACAATTATTTTTGTATTGCTGTAAAAATGTGTATACAGTTCTCTGTGTCTCCATTGTTTGAGTGATTACTATATCAAACAATTTACTTCCTGTTCTTCAGGAACAGAAAATAAAATATATAAAAAATCCATTTTGTGATGTTTGAAAGACTTAGAAGTCTATACAAAAACTACAGGATTTCTGGCTTTTTCTACAATTAAATTGTATACTAGAACAGATTTTTTGATTCTCATTTCCCAGTATTTGTTGATAAAATCAAATTGTATAACCAGAAAGCTCAGAAAAATTATACAATTTCAATTCAATAAATGCTCAGGTGAGTTTTCAAATTATTTTTCAAAAGCAAGCTCAAACAACAAAAAAAGTCCAATATAACATGTATTAAAACAATGTCGCTCATAATAAAATATGAATTCCTTAGCAATTTGGAAGCTGATGCTGAGAGAGGTCAAATATCTCCTATTCCAATTTACTAAACTACAGATGTTTATAACTTTAGTAGATGACACATATTCTTCATTCCACTGTGACTTTGTTTAAAAGATCTGTTACACAAACCTTTCTAGAGTCTGTCTGTAAGAATTATGTGTATCCATTTAGCATGTGCATGTACTTAGGAGTGCAGTGGTGTCACGTGACAGTGGTGGTGTACTGAACAAACACCCTTTTAGATCACTATAGTCTTCCTTCATTTACACTCGTCAGTATAAGGATTGAAAATGGGGGGGAGGTGGTATTTCTTTATTTTTTTTCCTGCTAGATCTCTGAATTGGAACATTCAATTCCCAATTATAACTGACAGGTTTTGTTTGGATACATACAGTACATTAAAATTTCACATATAAATATACTTCAGGCCTCCAAAATATTTTTTAAAGAGTCTGCTATTCATAAGTAAAGTGAGCTCTCAGAATATCATTTCAACCACAGAGGGCTGTTTATTTACAAAAAGAAATAGACTTTGTTTTAGCAAAAGAGCTAAAAAACCACCAGAATCAGCCATTTCTTCTTCTTTCAAATCAGAATACTATTTCAACTTTCCACCATCAGTTCATCGTTTCATAACACTTCTCAGTTGCCATGCAAATATTAACCCTACCCTCAGCTGCCCTGTGATATTAGCCCATGTTGGGCTAATACATGGTATGGTTTTGAGGAAGCACTTTTATGATTTTGCCTGTGGTGCCCTCTCATTTTGGAGGATTTCCTTCCTAAACATTTACGCAATTAACTTGTTACTCTCTCCATCTTCTTCTGATGCCAACAGAAATTTTGGCAGCAATTAGGATGCAGAAATGTTGACCCTAATGTCTTTGATGATGGCTAATACCATCAGAGAGCTCCTTTAACCTCTCCCATCCACATGTATCTTCTGCTCTACCTTGTAATGTCTCACAGCTGGAAGATCTTCGGAGCTGTTTGTTCTGTGTGAAACACATGGCCCAGCGGCATCCCAGCCGTGAGGGATGTTTCTTGAGGCCTCATTCCGTGCACGCATGAGACTGTCTCTACTCATGTACTGCGAGAGTGCAAGCCTTTCCCACATTTCCTCTTTGTCATCTCTTCTCCTCTCACCTCCCTGTCAAAAGTTACAGTCCATTACACCTTCTTCCTCTCTAGCTGCTTACATTCCTTTAATTTTATACTTGACTCAGAAACGTAAACATGAAAACTTGACTTGGTGCAGGGAGGCAGAGAAGAATGGAGAACGCCTTTGGTCTTGTAGTGCAACAGGATAATCAAGCTGATAAACTGAGATTTATCAGGTTTATGACACTTTATTAACTAAGCTTAATAAAAATATTAATATTCCTCAAACTCCGTGAGCAGGATCTCCTGAAATATTGGAATCACAATACCAGATAATGGCATTATTTCCTTCTGAGTTTTGATGCAAGCAGGAATCTCAGCTAAAACTGTCATTGGTTTGACGTTAGATATCAGGCTACGTTAAGATTAATAATGACCAGTGTATTTTGTTCTTTTTCCTAGGATCAATTCAAACCAGTCATGCCAAAATGATAACTAGAAATCACAGATTTATTTCTGCAGATGCTAAAACACCCATAAGTAACATTTTGCATTTATATAATTAAACTTCCTTAATTTTGTAATAGCTTCCCTGTTACAAAAGTAAAAGTTCCTAAAACAACCAAGACAGGCAGAGAAATAGTTTGGCAAATGGGCTTAAGAATGAAGTCATTTTTGAGACGCTCCCACAAAATCTTCTCCTGAAAAGAACTCTTTTAAAACAAACCATTACATTTATCTAATTATTACAAATAATCCATAACACCTTTGAAGTACGTTAGCCCATTGATTAAACATGTCTGTCAGGTTCACATTTAAAGCACTATAAAGGCCTTGATGACCTAAAAAAGATTTTGATATGTTTTAGTCAAAGTAGCCTATTGCAAATGTCTTACCAGAACATTTTAATCACCCTCCTAATATAGCCACCACTGAATTCTCTGCCCTCAGTCAATTAACAGAAATTAAATGCCTTCTTCTACCACAAAGGCAAACYATTCTAGAAATTGATCTTGCTAGAATTCTAGAATCTGGATCTTGCTAGACCTGTATTATTCATATTCAGATCCTGAACTGCAAGGCTTTGTGCAATTCTCTTTGTATGCATTCTCTTTATATGAACTTTTTCTTCAAAATATAAGCATTTTATGCTCCAACAAGTACTTTAAAAAATGTTTTCACATTCTGGGGTGCTTTTATTCTAGAATGAAATAAAGGACATGATGGTCAGCAAAACAGCAAAAGTGTACAGTGAAATTTTCTCACTTTCAGTACTTGATAATAGATATCTATTACCCACAAAATACCAAGATATCATGAAGTTCTTCAAGTTAAATATTTTTCAGTTCATTTAAGAAAGATCAAATTCCAAAATTTATCAAAAATGTTGGATGGAAACTTTGTATTTCAGGATTGTAATCCACTCCTTCTTACCTCTAAAAATGTTCGTATAATTGTATTGATCAATCTGAATGAGGCATCAGTGGCTGCCACTGAATATATCAGAAAAAATTGTTACACAAGCGTTTAATAACAAAATGGCTGGATGTAGAAAAGGGACAAGAAGGCTGGTTTATTGCAAAAGGTACTGTGCTGAAGCAAGGCAGTTGGACCACCTTTTTAAAAATCCCTTACACATAAAGGAATAAACACAAATCCCATTGAGGCTGTGTAGGATCATAATGATATAGTAAAACCCCCATTCTTGCTATAGACTGGTTTTGATAATACAAAACAGATCTAAATTCAAGCCAGATAAATAGCAACTGCAAATATACTATGTGGGAATTTTGGCTTTCACAAATACTCAGCGTTTCATATACCTTGGCTGCTTGCATTCGGAGCCATCTGTTAAGCAGGCGTTCTGCCCTCCTGCAGTTCTGCATGCCAGTTTCACAGTGGCTCCATTACCAGGCAAAGATAACTTTACATCGGCAGTCTGCATGGATAACCTAAGTGCCATCTATTCTGCATAAAAAGATTCTTTTGGTTGCTACACAAGATAAAGCAATAAGTAGATTTAAGATATGTATTCCAATAGATGTATATGTTTTAAAATTATTGGTCTCTTGTAAACTACAGAAAGTCCTATACGAAATACTCAGATTTAGCCTTACCAAGAAATAGAACATATTGATCCATTTGCATCATCAATATAATTCTAATGTCTTTGTTGTCATCAAGAGCTTACAGTTCCTTAAGTTGGAAGACTGCAACTTTGCTTTTCCATGCATAAGATTCCCCATACTGGCAAACAAAATAAATGCTTTGACTTACAAGTAGAGCAATATCTTAATGCAAATTATTGAAAAAAGATAAGAAACACCAAAATAGTTGCAAATCACATTGTTATTATTGTTACAGTTTTCTTTTTGTTTTTAAAACACTGTGATTGTAGCCCCGTACGGTGCAGTCACTTGAATGATGTCTAACCATACTACTGAGTATTTTTTTTATCATCTCTACATACTTCTATTTTGAAGTGTAAAGATGTATTTGTCAAGGTTTCCAAATTTGCAGCTGATGATAAATAATACTGGGGCATGAATGTTTCTTTAATTTTATGGGCTTTTTTTTTTTAAGAAATATTGGAGCAAGTTTTTGAGATGTAAGTTGAAAATACTGTTGGTTAAAACTGGCTAGCTAGCTCACTCAAAAAAGAAGGCAAGAAAAAAAGTTAATCATAATTTAAAGTACTTCTTATCAATAAAGTGAAAAGATACAAAAACTAGGTATATTTAAGTCATTAATTTCTATAATTAAAAAATTAGCATATGCTGTAAACATACAATTAAGAGTCTGATAAAACAAATGATAACACAACTGCCATAGCAGTATTCGTAGCCTCATAACAAAACGCCAGCAACAATAATAATATTTTTCACTTTGCGCATATTATATTTTAAAGTACATCCAAAATTGTCCATTGGCTTTTTTAAAGCAAATACTGACCAGGAATGTATTGTTTCAGATGCTGTCAGAGAAATAGCTTTTGTGAGTTTGTTTGAAATTTTACTTTAGCAACATAAATAGGAAAGGAGTGAGTAAATAGTTATGGTAACTAAAATTTCAATAATTGCTGGAAGTCACATGCAGTGAAAACCAGAGTTGTATCAACCATTAAAGCTGTAGGAATATAGCTAATTGTGTATTTTCCAACCTACCCATGTACCATCAGTACCATTACTGATCTCAGCTTCTTATTGCTACTCCCCAGCCAAAAGGAGCAGGTCTACAGCTCTTCTAGCAGAGCAGATAATTTCTACCTCCCTGTACTGTTCCAGGTAGGGTCAGACAGATAATCTCAAGCCGTCTTTTTTGACTGTTTAAATTAGATCAACATCTTCTTTTTTTTTTCTTTCTTTTTTTTTCAGAGCTGATTAGATACTGCTTTCATTATATTTTTTGCCTGCAGAGGTGTGGGAAAGGTAACTTTAGATGGAAGGAAGGTAACAAGCAGTTTGGTGGTAGTGATGACAGAGGAAGTGGAAGAGAAAGCAGAATCCTCTTCAAACAGCCTGTTCATTTGTTAGGTGAGCTACTGAAGGCTTGGGTTAGGAGCAAAAGCACTATGAGGCACAGTCTGAAAGCAAGCTGAGTCAGGAGCCAAGGGGTCAGAGCAGCAAGAGCAGCAAATTACCAGGAGGGTGTGATCTGGCTAACCAGGTACCATTTACTGTGCAGTTTAGCTGTACTATCTAAGTAAGGGAGAAATTACAGCAAAGAGCCAGCTGTGAGAGCGCTGATTTGTTGACTAGAGACACTAAAAGAGGGAGGAGAGTTGGAGAAAGCTACTTCTGGAATCAGGAAAGATTACCATGCAATAAAAAAGCCCAAGTACCTCTACACTATTTCCAACGTGATGCTCAGTGTTTATTTAAAGTAAAATATCTGGGAATGAGCGCTAGATCTTGAAGTGATAGCTATTTTGATCCCCTTCTAGTAAAACTTGCCTTTTTGCATCTACTTTATACATAAACTTTATAATGATATACAATATGCAACTCACTACACAGTCACATAACTTCATTATAGGTGGGACAACATCAATGATGAACAATCATAACAATGAATGTATTGAAAATAAAGAAAAGGTTCATTCTGTGCAAATTTAAGGTTATCCATAGCATCAAAAATGTTGTTTTCAAACAGTTTCCTGAGAGGTTATCAAAATCAGAAAAATGACAAGGCTGATCTCAGAATGGAACCCCCCCTCGTGGGAGCATTTGTAACAGTAAGCATGAAAATATTTGAACCAAATGGCTAAATGAAACCATTTAAATAGTGATTCAACTATTGATTATGATTATTATTATCAGGAATAGATTCTGTAATTCATAAATTTTAACAAAAGCCATTCTGTGACTTGCCTGCTTGTCTACAACACAAGCTATGCAGAAGAAATAGCAATTGATTGAACAGAAAAAAATCCTGGGGCTATATTCTGCTAACCTATCTTCATGTGTGAATAAAGCAGCATTTTTCTGCTAGAATGTAGATAAAACAATCATCTGTCAGAAGAATGGACTAATTTTTGCTCGAGGACACACAGTTGCATGAAAAATGTCAGAAGTGAAAGAAACTTTTTTGTTATTATTACTAAAAAGAGCCATTCCAGATTTGCCATTTTCAAACCTAAACAAATAGGTTTTTTTAAAGGCTAGGTCAATAACACTATCTCTTAAATATTACCAAAAATTGATACTAAATATCTTGTTAYTATTTACTGAAAACTAAATTTAGATCTTTGGAATGAATTTCTATGTTCTGTCTAGGATCGATGTACTTTAGAAACCAGAACAGTTAAAACATATCTAAGAAGAAAGTAAAGGAGATATGTATGTGGATGTACATCTGTGGGAAAAAAAGAATCTAGCAACCTTTTCCAACTATAGCTATAATACTCTCTTTTGTAATAGAGATCTGCCATTTGAGAGTGTAGCCTGTTTGAAGAATGTGTCTTTTACCATCTCTGTGAAAATCCATGTGAATTCAGTCAATCAGTATATAAACCCTTCATGCCTAGCAGATACTTTTCAGAGCTTAACAAAGAAAATTGCTGAAGCATGTGAGCCATCCTTATAGAGCTACTAAGCTCAGGTCAGCTGAAAGGACAGCATTGACGTTTCCCCATAACAATTTATCTTGGTCTTATAGTGACAGAAGTAGAACAAAACAATCTCTAAATAATTTCCTTGATGGCATTCAGGAAGCAAAGCTTTGGAAAGGTAAACATTGATTAAGATACAGAAGGAATGATACAGGCATCTGACCATAAGAATCTACTGCTATTTTAGATGCTACAAGATAGTGCTATTCAGATGCTCTGATGTTCAGCTACCATTTCAGAAGAGAATGTCCTGTGTAGATCTTGTATGTGTTAGTTTCACACAGATATATTAGACACTGCAAAATGTCTAAAATGGAATATTTAGACACCTGAATCTCTCCAAGCATCTAACAAAACACAAGCCAGAAGAATCAGAAATAAACTCTAGCAATGGAAGGAGAGGAACATATATACAAAATTTTGAGCTTGGAGTCGGTTAATTCAGAGCCTACTAAAAACAGCCAAGGAGCTGGAATGTAACATCCAAGACCATGAAACTGCAGAGGTGAACTGGAAAACTGAGCAAAGAACAGAAGGAAACTAGTAAAGAATCAAAGAGCGTGAACATAGTGGAAAGAAGGAAGAGAGGTTTAAGATGTCAATAAGATTATGAGAAAGAAGACGGTGATTAGTAGCTCATAAGAAGAAAAAAGGAAAAAAAAATAGAATTGACAAGGCAATGAGCAGTGTGCAATATGGAGGTAAGCTAGGCCTTGGAAGCAAGGAATCTGAGACTAATCTGATGGATAAGAAATGAGCAGGGAAAGATCTGAATGGTAGGGCAAGTTTGAGAATCAGGCAGCAATATGGAGGGTGGCAGGTAGGGGAGAGTTAGCAGTGGAATTTGAAAACACAAGGAAAGAGACTGATACAGGAATGTGAGACATGACTAGAAGGGAGAAAAACTGAAGAGAATAGAAAGCGTCAAGTTTGGAGAAGTTGGGAAGAAGGATATCAGGTTCACAGACCTCCTTCCCTCTAGGAGCTGGAGTAGAGCATAGGTATTCCTGAGCCTTAATGCTTTTTACTACACAAAGTTATATGCAAAACCTGTTCTCTTTGAATATGACCCCTGGTCTTCTAATAGAGATATACTTGCAGGAGAACAGAAGTATCGCTGCTTTCAATTTCTCCATTAGCTACTGCAAGATCACAGTCCTGATGATAAACTATGAGAAAATTGATCTAGATCAGGCCAGCCAGATACCTATGGAGAAGCACAAAAACAGGAAAAAAAACCTTCCTGGAATACTTTTCCAGGATTTCACAATGTGCAGTTCAATATCTTGATGCAGATAGTGGCTTTGTACTTAATAGCCCTCTAGATTCTATAAAGTTGTCCAACTGTTCCTTGAGGGTACCTATATAAAGTGTTAGCACTGACAAAATCCTAAAATCCAGAAGGTCCATAACGGAACTGCACTAATAAAGAATAATCACCCTCTGCTTGTTTGTTTGTATCTTACACCTTCAAGTTTCATTTGGTGTTCCCTAATTCTTGTATTGGAGGAGGCAGTGAGCAACCCATACCTATTTACTATCTCCATGTCATTCATGAGTTTATGCATCCCTGTCCTACCTACCCTCAGTGGTTTTCTTTTTAGCATGTAGAGTCAAAGTCCGGTATTCCCCTGTTCAGAAGCCATTCCATGTCTTTGATTATGGTGTCCTTCTCTGAGACTTTTCTTGGTCTACAGTGGGGACTTACCTGCACACAATATGCAGATGAACTATATATTTTTTAAAGTAGCATAATAATGCTTTCTGTTTTGTTCCTTCTTTTTTAAAAAATTCCCAACATGCTATTTACTTTCTGGACTACTACTGGGCACAGAGATTAAATTTTCAAAAAAATTATCAAATTATTATTGCATATTTAATGATTTAATGATTATATAATAATTACTAAAACTAAAAAAGACTAAATTTTTCATAAATTATGTCCAGAAGGCTTTGTGCCTGGAAGACAACAATCAAATCAGAGTTCAAGATTTATAATGCAATGTTGGGACTGTTTTTTTCACATGTATGTCACTTACAATTTATTTGTACTGAGAAGACACTGAAATTACAACTCAAATTCATTTAGTATGTAAGATCCTTTTATAATCGGTCATAGTTTACTCTTGTCTTTGCAGCCTTGAATAACACAGTATCATTGGAAAATTGACTTACATCATTCTTCAGCCTCTTTGAACAACAGAGGTCATAACATAACACACTGCAAAAAAAAAAAAAACACTGTGAAAAACTACTCTTTTTTAGGTTAACTAATTTATATTCCCATAAAAGGTAGGTTTTTTTCCTTACTTATTTTTGTTTAAGGCCTGTTTTGGAGATCTTGCTCAAGAGAAGAGCTAGGCGCATCCATCTCAAAGAGTTCTACAGTGGCCCCACATCTATAATGAGCATCTGTTGGATTTTTAAATTTATATTAATATTTGAAAAATGAAATTCTTGTGACACAGATATGATCATGTTGTTTCTAGATGGCCTTACACTTTTTTTTTTTTTTTTGGTGTGGTTGTTATTGTTATTTTTAGCACATTGTCCTACCAATGACTAAAGGCAGCAGGAAATGGCTCTTTAGATATAAGTAAAAACAGTATAAGATAGCTATATTAACCAAATTATCTCTTGAATTCTTGCTTGGTTTCTGTGCTTTCTATTCTCCTATTGTTCATTGGTCCATTGGTCTGGATGCAGCCATGCATCAGGAGAGATTTTTGCTCAAGATGTCTACATTTTATACATAAAATCACAGAATCACAGAATGGTTGAGGTTGGGAGAGAGGGACCTCTGGAGATCATGTAGTCCAACCCCCATGCTTAAGCCCCCCTGCTGATTAAATGTGGCCGGGCAGGGCCGTGAGAGGCTGAAGCTAGCACTGTTGTACTGTGGTGAGGCAAAGACTGGGCTGAGATGGGACCAGGGCTGGGGCTGGGGGAGGCCCAGAAGGGGCAGGGATCAGCAGGGCTGGGGGGGCCTTGGGGACTTGACACAAAGCATCTGAATGGAGATAATACATAAGGAAGCCCAAAGTTTTTTTTGGTACGGTAGACTCTAAAAAGGCAGAAGTTAGCTGCATTTAGGTGACAAGATCACTCTTGCATATTTATTGCTCCACCTCTTTCCCCACACACAGCAACTGCCATGTCGAAGGATTAAAATGATTGATATTCTGGAGACATTATTTGTTCCATATGTATTCTAAGTATAGGACACATTGCTAAAAGTGACTCCTTTTTTAACCTAGAATTAACACAAGTATTACCACTTAAAATAGGAATTCTTTCTTACATGAGATGGGATTTAGCACAGAAAAAGAAAGCACAAATCTCTTATTCATACTAAGGACAAGATATAACTTTTTTCATATCAAAACCAGAATTCTTCAGCATTTAAGGCCACTGCAGTGATGGTTCTTTCTATCTTTACACTTTCAACTTTTAGCTCTGAGCTCTTTTGACTGTACAGTGTTAAATGTTGCTGTCGATATAAAGGGATATTTCCAGATATCCCTTGTGGGATATCAAAAATGGCAGACATTAAAATCACAGCCTTAGCACAAAAAAGATAGAGCACAAACTGACTTTCAAAATGTCATGAAACAAAAAAATAATAGCAGGAATTTTTAGGCAACCGTAGATGTAATCATTATTTCTAGCTCTGTGCCCATTAATTCTCAATTTTGGATTCCAAAGAATTTAACATAAGTAAAACATGTATAAACATAAATAGAACAATTTAATCATGTTTTTCAAATTTGATGAAATCTAGACAAAATCATTAATGAGGATTTTCTAGTCAGGCCTTTCAGAACATTTTCACTGCATCTGTAGCATAGATTAAAATAGTCTGGAATAGATCTGGAAATCTCACTTAACAGAATCCCAAACCTTAGCCATTTGTTGACGTCAATTTTGTTTTAGTCATTTTAACTGATGAGAAAATCGTATGTCAAAAAATGATGAAAGAGCACAAATGGTTCCTTTGTTTTTTGGGATGTAAAATATGGAAGGGAATGTTCCTTAACATAAGCATTTTTCGACAGGGTTGCTTTAGTTTGTCTAATCATGTAATTCGTATTTAGCAAACAACTAGGTGCCTAAAGATGTTCACACTTTAATTGAGAACTATAGTAAAGAAGCAAAAGCCAAAATTTTGAGATCACCTGAACTGCATTAAAAAGGTGCATATCAGGAAAGGAATCCTGCAATTCCTGAACACAAACAGACAGAGCAGCAAACACAAGTTTGAAAGGAGTTTGAAAGGATTGTTTAAGCTCTATTCTGGCAGACAGGCTATTTTCTGGTCTTTCTTGAATTTGAAATGATTGAACCTGATTGTAACTGAGGTAACAGGCAGAATTATCAGCTTAAACTGGTAAGGTCCATTAGTCTGTTATCATGCCAGGTAAGTATCTTAAACTTCTTAAAGTTCAGTTACTAGATAACCTAAAACCGTAGAAGTCTGCAGTCATCAGTCAAAATTCAAATTTCATAGTCAACTGGTCATATTTACTCTACATTTCCTTACTACCACTTATAGAGTGATACTAGATCCTCATCGTTTGAAGTACTGAGAATGGAGTTATCTAATTATACCTTTTTACAGTACATTCTGTTACAAAGGTAATTAAAATTACACTCTAAACTTAATCACAAAATGAATGTCATGTCCATAAAAAAGGGAGAAATGTGTTCAACATATAAAAAAGAAAATGCAGTGCAGACACTGTCTTTTTGGTTATGAAATTAGAACCACAGCAGATTTTGATAACATGCGATTATACTTCCTTAATTTACAGTGCAAGTAAAACCATTTCTTGTATCTTTAAATCCTTCGCTTAATGGCTTGTTCACGTGTGCTAGTTGTTTTCAAGTGAAATAAGAGCATACCTCTCCAAATGTGTTTTCCTACTTCAGTAATGATAAAAGGTAGACCTTGTATTTTCTTGAGAAAACACAAAAAACATGTAAGAAAAATCAAAGTGGCTATTATTTGTCTCATTGGTAATTAAAGATACCTACATCTATGATACAAAGCAGAAATGTAATAAGAAATGTAATAATTTACCAAGAAATTTCATCCTTCTTGAAGGTATACTTCTGAACCCTGCTTGTCAAAATAGAGCAAATTCTTTATCTGGCAAAATTAGCATACAGAACATATCTTTTGTTTAGAAATACTATTTATATTTTCAAACCACTTACCTATGCTTCTTTTCMTAAAATTAAGCAAGATAAATGCATATCCCTAGAACAGAATACAGAGATTGAGAAATAAAAAAAGCTGAAATCATATCTTCATTTTTTGCACTGATCGTTGATTTTTTTAATTATTCAATTTTAATGATTCCTTTCATATAGGTTGCATTTTTAAATCTGATTGTACTCTCCATAATTTTACTCTCATCTTCAAAGGGTTAAAAATGCCTTTGATGATGTTTTATATTTGATATTCGGAATAAAGAATGCAAAATTAAATTATTAAGAAATTTGTTCTGAAAAGTTCTGTTCCAGCAGCTAAAACAGAAAACCAAACTAAGTGTTTTTGATCAAAACACCCTCTTATGGCAAAGCAGTTCAAAATGARATACTGGAGGTGTACTTCCTAAAAATTAATTCAACAGAACATGGTAACAGAGATAGGTTGTACAGTCACAACATATGCAAGCATATTTGCAAGTATTTCTCTAGCACATTCTTAATAACTCAATTTCCATTCTTTAGTCTGGGCCAACAGCAGAAGAGATACAAAATCAGTTCCTTTGCTTCTATACATGAACACATCTGCACAGAATTAATTTGCTATTTTTTTTAAATAAAAAAAAACTCCATCTTGCCGAAGAAAACCCAGATAAGTACTTATTTTTGAGAGCTGTTTAAACTGGAATATCTCAGGCATTCATAGTAACCTTTAATGCCTAACACTGACTTTGAACAGACTATGAATCATGAATAGTTCCCCTATGAAGCTCATCTTCATCCTCTTCAAAGTCAGTTGCATTTTATATTTCTCAGGCAGAATAATGACTGCAAAACTGAGTTTTTAAGTAGATTTGTCTACAGTGGTTCTGTATGTGCAACTATAGCTAAAATCCAGTTTAAAAAGTCATTAATCATAATACTGTCCATAAAAATTAACCTGCCTCAAACTGTTGCAGGATTCTTTTTTTTTTTTTTCCTCTTGATTGGATCATCATGGAAGTTCTGTGTGGTATTTTAATATAACTTAAATAACTCTTTTGCWGTGTGTTCCCGCTTGTACAGTTAGTACAGAATGATTTATAGATGAATCAGTTAATATTTTTAAACAGGGGCCTAAATCATTTTCTGAAGAACAGGGATCATAGGTATATGAAATAAGTTATAAAGAATACTAAGGAATATTCTTAATGGAGTGGCTTTCAAGCTTTTTCCAAATTAAAATAAATAAATGAAGTAAAATATATCCCATATCTCCCAGATCAAATTTGTAAAAATAGAAGACTGATCCACAGTGTTAATTATCTTGTGATCTTAGGGCCCAACAGCTAACCATGAGATGAAACCAGGTATGGAAACATTTTTGCCAGGTGTTGTTTTAAAAATTGCTACTATTCAGGTCAAAATACTTCCAAGGCAATTTGTTTAAGATTTGGTAGCATTCACGGCTCTTTTACAGACCACAGTAATGGTTCCTCACACTACGATCAATCATTCAACAGTAAAGAGACAACTTATCTAATAGATGTTCTTCACCTCTCCTCTGTGCTATGATTTAGGATTTGCTAGTGCAAGAAACCAAATTATCTATAGCAGTTATAATATTAAATTGAATTACATTGACCACACATTAAGCTATTTTTTTGCACTATAATTCTTTTTAAGGTAGAAGCAACAGTCTTTCAAGATTACATCTATACAGAAAAAGCTCTGCTGAGTATTAAACCAGATGATGAGATTTTAAATATGTAAAAACACATTACGAGGTAAATATTTTGTGCTGATTAAATGCTTCCTATAAATTAAATTCAGATTCAAATAGCACTCTTTTATTTCTTTCCTTTGTATGTAATTTTCAGGGTTTATTGGCTATTGTTAAATGATTGCTGAAGTTTAATCTAAAATGAGATAATCATGTCATCAAAGAATAAAATAATGGCATGCAGTGTAAGTGTGGCAATATAAAGAATAGAAAAGAGCAACTGAATGTCAAATCCTTGAAGACTTCTAAAAAGATATCCAAGATAATAGCTTTCCACCTGAACTAGCAGATTGTTTTTTACTCAAATTACTGTAGCATCTATGTAAAACAGCAAAAATCATTCTTAAGTATTAAGAGGAAATACTATTGTCTGGATAATAATGAATTATGTCTGACATGTTTTCTATAAAGAGCAATGGCTAATAATGCAAGGTTCAAGGAAAACATTTAACTGAACAATTTTAAGTCATATGCTTTAAGAATACAAGTGGGGTATCGTAGACATTTATTTTCAACAAAATTATTATTATGGGGAAAAGGAAGGTGTGAATACTAACATATGCAAAACTTATTAACTATATAGCAGTAACAAATATAAAAATGAAATTACAGGAAACATGAATAATTTTTTACAGTAAAACAGTTATATATTGAAATTTAGCCTGAAATTTAGATTTGTTTTAAAATGTGTAAAACTGTTTATGAATGTTAAAAGGCTTCTTCTATCTAGACAACTCTAGTAAAACTGAAAACCAYACCATGAAAAGTACTGTTCAGTGAAACGGTAAAATTAACGACAACCAATAAGTCATGAACATTTAACTCTCTTCCCTCTCACTTCTTCCCTATATCCATAAATTTGGAGTGTGAGTTTTATCTGTGGTAGTAGTGCTTAAGGAGGAGAGATATCTCATAGGAAAAATGGTTGCTAAATCATACACGTTTTGTAGGTCAAAACCAACAAAACAGATCACGGAACTGCGTTTGATAAGCTTGCAACCACACATACCGCTTAAGTGTTGCTGCCCTAGAACCATAGTACATCTTTTTTTCCCCCCAAAATGTACCTGTACTTCCATCTAGACTTTTTTGTATAAATTGGACTTACTGTTCATATACTGTAGAGTTGAGCTGCATGATTGGCTTCCATTCCTGTATTTCTACCCAGCATCTTCCAGACGAAAACACAGGAGAATATTCTAGTCCCTGTAATTTCATTTTCTAAAGATGATATTGATTAAATTTATGCTGTAGTTGTTTACGGTAGTTGATGCTTATAGCTTTCCTTCTGAAGTCAAGAGAAAACTCATCAGGTCAGCATATATATTTGATAAGGGCTGAATATATAGCCCAATATATGAAACCTAATTTGAATATAGCTACAGGTAAAGTCATCCCCCTAGAAACAAGACAGGCCAGATTTATAGTCTAAATAACATAAATACGACTTTGAAACGGTGAAGGTGGAGGATGTTCATACATAATTGAACAAGACTTCTCAGTGACATATTCTGGTCAAGACAGCTCATACTGTTCATATTGCTTGGAAAACAAACACAATGTTAGAACAAATTTAAAAACAATACAACATGGACTAGGAGTAAGACCTTATGCAATTTACTCATTTCAGATGTGAATATTGAAATATTATCACCCATTTCAGTATTCTGACTTCAAAAGTTAAAATATTCAAAAGTGTTTTGAAAAGAAATAGAATTATTTTAAGTATGGAGGGGAAAAAAAAAGTTGTGGGCTGAAAAACTGAAGACATTCAGTCCAGTAAATTTAACCATATTAGTCCCTCCTAATAGTGAATTAGAGAAGCACAAACATCTTTATTCACCAGTCAGATAGAACTGCCTTATGCAACAAGTTCTACAAAAGGCAAGCCACAATAAAATGATTAGGGGCTGGCAAAACTAAGAGATTTGGAATATTATCTTCATTTGGCCACATTCAAAGAAAGATATGCTTCTTAGTAGGACACAGCTCAGTTTAAGTGAACTTAAATTCAATTTATCAATACTTGTATATGGACAACTAGAATTAAGAATTAAGACCATTAATTAAAAACATAAGGCAATATGATACAGCAGGAATGAAGTCAACTTTGGGTCCTTATAATAATCCAGTACTATAGAAATGAAGTTGCAAAGCCCTAAAAAGGTAAATTCGAATGACTCAAAGCAGATGGTGTGCAGTTCAGACTCTCATTCCTGCTGCTAACATTTTGCAATCACAAATATGGCCTGTGGGGGCCTCCTGAATAAAAAAGTCTTTACAAGATAAGAAGCATTCTGCTACAAGATCCACAGGAGCTCTTCAGCCTTTTTATCAATTTTAATTTTGAATGGGGACCAATTGTTTACTTCAAGTTGGATGCATGTAGAAGTGTTCTGTGGATTTCAGCTGTTATCCAATGTATTGCAGGCTTGAATCTACAAGCCTTCAAAATTGATGTGGGGAAAAAAACTAAAATCTTGTTTTAAAAAAAGATATCAAAACATTCATGTCCTAAATTGCCAAAGACTAACTACTTCTGTCATCTCCTAAATGGAGTTCTATAAAAGCGTAATTGTACCAGATGTAAAGCAAATGAAATATATATTTTCATTAATTTAACAAAATACAGAATAAAAATATAATAGCTTTTGTTCATCTTGTTTCACAGCATTGATCAAAGCCAATAACTTCTTGCTGAAAAGAGAATAAGATAGATTATTTTGTTCATCTTATTTACTTTTTTCCATATTAAGGAATATTTCTACATCTCTTTCTCTTATTTTCGAGAGAYGAAATCATATTAGTTCTGTTCATACCATTGCCTACTATAAATAGCTACAAAGCCAAGATCCATTTTCATAGATGATTTTTTTGTTTGCTTCATTTCAGTCCTAACAATATGAAATAAGATGTGGTCTAACTTCTTCTCCTGGAATGTCATTATGATTAGCTGTTCTTAGTTTTGAGCCATCTCTTTACTGACTATAAAGTAAAAATGACTTCTTTCTAAAAGTTATATTGTTGCTGACAGCAGAGAAAAAGGCAGAGGGACTCAATGAAAGGAGTTCAAGCCTCACAATTCCTTACAAAAGTACTATCATYAGGTGAGTATTCTAAACTCCAGTTAGGTCTGGTTATTGCCTCCTGTCTTCTCAGTACTATCTGCTATGGACTGAACTCAAAATCTGCTTACAGATACTTTTAATATGCATATGTTTGCATTTGGGTGGTGATTTCTATTTTGGAATAGTCCTTTAACTCAGAAAGAAAGAAATTTTGCTAGTTCATGCGTTGTCCCAAAACAAAACATGATGCAAAGGAATTTAATGCTAACCAATAAAAGAAATATAGCAGCCTACAAAGCCTACAGAAGGAGATGATCAACCAATATAGCAACACAAACACAAAGATATTTCTAACAAAGAAAACTAAGTGAAGATGCCCTTGCATTCTGCAACAGATCTTGGAAATATCTTGTGTTCTTTTGAATGCTTCCTACTAAACTGTTTGTTTGTAGACAATGTATTACTATCTGTAACTCACAGTTTGAATAATAAACTTTGGTTTGAGTATCCTCCAATTTTCCTTGTTTGTTATGAATACCGAAAAGAATCACTGTAAAGAATAAGCCCTATACATGCCTATACCTCCTTGGGCACAGACACCAAGACTTTTACTGCAGAAAGACATGACATGACTATTCTTTTTAATCCAGYACAAGTCAGTTATAGGAGCTTTTGCTTCCTATATTCCTATTATTTTGCAATAATTCACAAATTATTGGACTGAACAGGAAAGTCAAATAAAAGCTTTCTATTGTAGTGCAATGTCAAACTTCACCCCACGTAAGACAGAACATATGTATTGTACCAACAAATAACATAGGAAAACAAGGGAGTTTAGGACTTCCTCAGAACTATAATACTTGTGCTAGTATATGGGATCTATATTAAATAAAACTAGTCTCCACAGAGAAAGTTTGTGGGTCAAGTGCAACGGGATATCAAGTACCCCAGTCACCAATCAAAAACAAACAAACAAAAAAAAAAGGATGAAGATGGACTTCATAGATGGACTAGTGGCATAGTAGCAAGGATACTCCAACAAAGAACAATATTGAATTAAGTCTGTGAATTCAAATTTTAGTTGTAGAATGAGAATGTTGTCATGATTTGCATCAAGTTTGAGTGTGTATAAAGGGGTCAACAAGTGAATGATAAGAAGTAGGTAAGACCAGATGATCATAATTAAAGGAATTCTTAAGGAAATCAAAGAAGGGATAGTGGAGGAGATAGCAGTGCCTTCAACATCCGGTTATGATGTCCACATGTAGTAGTGTGTAAAGCTATTGAAGTGTGTACATATTGAAATGTAATGGAATATTTTTAGCGTGTCTCAGCGAAGATCTCAGAAACTACAAACCAGTAAGCATGATGTATGTATAAGTCAAATTAGCAGAAATTGTAATAAAAATGTAATTAGTGGACTCTTGTATAAATATGATAGATTAAGGGAGAACCAACATGAATTCTGTACAGGGAGTCCTCAGTCACAAACTCATTGAATTTCTTTAGCAGAGTCACAGAATCACATAATCATTCAGGCTCAGGACCTCAGGAGTCTCCAGTCCAACCTCCTGCTCAAAGCAGCGACAGCTGTGTGGTCAGACTCAGGAACTCAGTCAGTGAGTACACAGACAAGGAAGGGTCATTTGATATATTCGATTTTGTAAAGGCAAGATCTTTCATCAAAGTTGTCTGAGGAAGTGACACAGTCATGTGATAAGAGGAAAGATCCTTCCCTAGATAAGTAATTGATTAAGAGATAGAACTGGATGGTAGGAGTGGATGGTCAATTTTCATAGTGAGGGAGCTCACAAAGGGGATTTTAGAGAAGTAAGTACTAAGACCCGTGCTGTTCAATAGTTTTATGAATGACCTGGAAAGAAAGATGAGTAATGATGTGATTTGAAGTTTGTTGATCATATCAAATTATCCAGTACAGTAAAGATGAGAGCCAACTATGAATAAGTGCAGCCAGACTTTAAGAGGGTCCTTCTTTGTGAGGAATGGTAACTGTTACGTTGAAAATTTAGGAGGTAATGAACAGTTTTATCCGCTTTCATGACCATTTCTTATTTCTTTGAAAGAAATAATGCTGGGGAAGGTTTGTATTGTAGTGGCAAAAAAGAGCAGCTCTTACTCCTAGTTTTACTGTGCACAAGATAAGGTGGGTCAAGTGAAGGGAGAGAATAGAAAAATAGGCTTAATTTCTTTGGAGGAGAATAATCTTTGTGACAACAAAAGTAAACTACTCTCCTAAGCATAAATTAATCTCTAGAACATTGTCACTGCATGAATGGACCACAATGCGACTTTATGGGGCATTTCCTCTGCAACTTATTTGAAGGCTAATGACCTTTACATTTTGAGACAACCAGAGAAAGTAAGCGATTCACTAGCTGCCGTGCAGTAGATGAGCACCTTCTGAAGTTCACCCTTTTGCTATCATCACAAACAATGACCCTTTGCTTTTCCACTTTCTTGAAGTATTTTAAATCGTTGAAAATAACCCAAAGAAAAAGAAGAAGTTCTGAAAGATTAGGCTGTTTCCTCTGACAGTCAGTCAGTAGCAACTCAAGTGTCCAAATTGCAACGGCTGCTTTTCTGGCTGACAGGTAGTTCTTTGAAATTTAAGGATGCAATCAACAGAAAATAAAGGCATTGCAGTCTCATAACTAACCACATCACTTCTTTCACTGATTTAGTTTTTTATTTCGGCTCCTAAGGAATCCCGTCCTATATACTGTCACAAATACAGGACTATATCCTCTATGTGGGTAGAGCTCTTTATCAGCGAGAGGTGCTAAAGCAAGAGTCTGAATAAAATACTTTTCATTAATAATGTAATTTCCTTTTTATTTGACAAATTGGTATTTTGTTTTCATCTTTCATTTTAAGATTAAAACAGTCTTTGCTTTTCATTTTGATTATACTCATTTTAGCCCCAGATATTTTATGACATTTTCTTGTCTGTGGATACTATTAGAGAACTACTGCTTCAGGACAAACCTTCAGCAAAATGAGTTAGTCTAAATTTGCAAACACAGGCAGAAGTAGGTGCTAGTGATTAAGCCTTCACCCATCCAGCCAGCTTATAAATAGAAGATGAATTGAAAAGCTAAATGTTGTTCAGAGAAATTTTCAAAATACAGAAGTTCTGACAAGTACAAGCATTCTTGAAACCCATTTGCACACTGAAGGACAATGAAGGAATTTTTGAAACTGTACTTTGAAAACTGGAACTAGGATGTCTCCAAAGAAGACAGCATTAGAACTAACCTTTGATGCTTTAAGACTTCCTACAAAAGCAGAATTTACTATCTTCATTTTTATTTCTAATGTTTTAAAGCTGCCTCAAGGCTACAGAAAGCTAAAGAATAAAAAAATCCACACTTTAAAATTAATGTTTGATTTTATGGAACTATTGCTGAAAAATATTACATATTTCAGCATATGAAGTTTAAAGATAGATTTCTAAAAAATAAAACATTTTATATTCCTGCTTTCAAGTAATTCCATTTGAGGTGGTTACACTTTTTACGATAAAAAATTTGTGGTAATTATTGGGTGCCTTTTACAACTAGTATTTAGTACATAACCAAAGGCAAACTTAAATGATAGTTCCATCTTGCATTGTAAAAAAAAAAGGACCAAAGAAATTTTAAACAAGTCATTTTAAAACTCGCAAAAGAAAACAGATTTGGTACACTATGATGTTAATCTTGTATACTGTGTGATAGGATCAAAAGATCTCTTTTAACTAAATTAAATATATATAACTATTAGCAAAGACATAGTGGAAGCAGTCTGTTCTTATATTAAGATAATAAGTGTCAAAATTACAAATCTAATACTTTACAGCAAAAGTCAACTGCAACAGAACACTGCAACCTGAATCAGTTTGCACTGTTGTAATTGAACTGTAATAGTCTAATCTAAGCATTTAGTAAATTAAATGTTTTTACTTACTTCATGCTTCTAAACTGATTTTTTCTCCCTGCAGGCCTCTTCTTCTATGCCTTAGAGAGATTTACAGAAATTACAGTGCAGGGGTGACCTGCAGTCGGGCACTCCACCGACCCCTGCTGCAGCTGCCAGTACACGTTTTGCAGCTCTGTATCATGATATGCCATAGCACATTTTTGCAATGGTGAGCAGAGTGTAAAAGCACGGGGTAYGGGACAGAATGATTTCTATCTTTTCTATTTGTGGTCATATGATATACTCTTTACAGCTATCTTTTATAACAATGTATACCTAAATGCTCAAAGGCACAGATTTTCTCTCTTCCTGAAATATCATTCTCTTATCATAGGAAACTTTCTCTAAGCACTAGAGACCTTTATTTTTTCATTTTCACAATGTTCTAAAACAGGAGAGCTTGTGAAATAAAAGAAAAAGCTAACAAAATTTTAAAAAGCATTATATTTTTATTGTATGAGAATATATATCTTTTGCTTTGGAATTACTGAGCATGATCAAGTTAGTTAATGCAGTCATTGTATTACAGCCAGGAAATTTATGCTGTTTTTATACACATAACCACATTATGGTATGGATGATTGCGTTGTAACTCCCTGCAACTCTAACATAGTTAGAATTTCGGAAAATATCCTGGTTTACAGAAGAGTATCCCTCTACCATAGGACATAATTCAACTTAATGGAAGGTACTTCACATAATTTACAGTACAGAAAGTTTTTTGAGCTCCTTTGCTGTGAGTTCATACCATTTTACATGGTGCCTGTGATGGTGGTTTCCAACACTCTGGACATCTCTAGGATGCAGTTCATACCCTGCCTCCTCACTTCCACCATTAGCACACTTATCCAAATAAAAATCTATCCTAAAACACCGAAAAGGGCTTAATAGTGAGTGAGTCATCCCCCCCCACAACTAAATGCAACCATTTAAAGAATTGCCTATTGGCTATATAGTAAAGATACTTATGTCTGAGCACAGCTCCTACTAGAAGGCACTAACAAAATCTTACTCTCCTGTTTTAAGCTCCTTTGTCTAACTTCCAGGTGTACATTGTCATGCCCTGTATATAGTCAGTTGTTCTTCCCCATATTGTCCTTCAATGCACAATGACCCCTTTTCTCCTTCTTGCTGTTTGCTTCCAGCTCTAACATACAGAAATCTTCCTCTCAGCTTTGAGAGGCTAACTAAGCCTCTTCACCTAGTCACCCTAATTGTCCTTTTGAACAGTTATTCCAGTTTGAGCAGTCTTGGTAGATGAGAACCACAGTATGATTCAACCTGATTTAGTTTTTTTTGGTTTTTCTTTCTTTGTTGTTGTTGTGGATTTTTTTTTGTTTTTTTGGGGTTTTTTTTTGTTTTTTTTTGAAAATGATCAGATTCATTTCTCAAGAGCTACCCTTGCTAAAACCACGTGACATTTTATTTACAGATCTGGATTAGTATATGCCATATTCTGTAGATACAGTATCTGCTATCTTCCTTCAGAATTCTAGCTAGCTGGGACCAATATGTTTTTAAAAATCCTACATATTGCACCTGAAGATTCAGTTTATTTAATTATGTATTTATTTACTTTGAGGGGGAGGAGAGGCTGGTTTCCACTCCTTTTTTAGGCAGCTGAAGCAAGAATTGATACGTGGTAGCATCCAGAAAACCAAGGGTTTTTTTTTTCTGCCTCAATGCTACCTTCTCACCAATATAGGAGCATCCTGGGCAGAACAGATTTTGTCTAGTGATTATAGGCACAGAAACAACTCTAAAGGTAAGCAACAGAAAGTTGCTTCTCCTCCAAAACTCATCACTGGGATCTATGTATTTTAGAAGTGAGCTGCAATATGATCCTTTTTTCTATATGTCTTTTTTTAAAAAAAGAATCTCACTGACAGCTAAATCTGTCTTTACAAATGAATCTAAACTGTTTTAGCTGATGAGTGTTCACCCAGAAACTATTTTACTCATTCTGTCTGCGCAGAATTGTTCTTATTCCTTGCCATTCGTACTCCAATCTATACCAAAAGTATATTCTGAAGGATTTTGCATAAGTGAACCAAGTAAAGTTCCCTAATTTCCCTATAAATTGTTTATTTATCTGCATGTCTCTTATCATATTCTCTTTATTTTTTTAAAAAAGAGCCTGCTTTCCAACCATGCTTTGAAGAAGAGAGATGTTTACATTTTGTTAATTACAGATACACTTATTGATGGAGAGGATTTGTGAGAAGATGAAACATTGAAGAATACTTTTAGCTGTGACACATTTATTTAACCTGAACACTCCGAAGAATTTCTTAATCCATAGCAGAAGCAGCTGAAATGATAGCATGCAATTTTTTTCCTGAATTTATTTTTAAAAAATCTTTTCCCTCTGAATTATTTTGATCATTTTTTTTTTCCTATTTTAAGTGGTAATATGCAGGAGTTGCATCTGAATGAAAAATACATAGCATAGGCAAAGGCAAAAATAGTGAAATCCACTTTACAGCATGCCTTTAAACTATGTTGTGTCTTGCAGAGTTTATTATCTATACCTTTGATGTTGTGAGTTGCCAGTGTCATGCAATGTATGCCCTTCTAATATTATTATTGCAGTGTTGAGCTTTTCAGGTGGTGAGAAGCCCAAGTCCCGCAAGTCTGGAATAAGAAATGAGATTAGCTTTGCACACATTTGTGCCACACTAGCTGTTCGTACTTCCCCCTCATGAACACAGAATTTGCTGCTCAGCACCAAAACCAGTAGAGTTCCTTTATGCACAGGAGGACTTGGATATGTGATCCAAATCAAAAATTCCTTTGATTTTCTGAAAGGCAATAGAAGTAGTATCATATAGTCAAAATTTGGAGAAAAAAATGTTAAAAGGAAATAAATATAAAAATAACTGAAAACCTGTTACTCACCCAGTCCTATAGTGTGTCCATGAAATTAAGTAAAGGTCAAGCTGTTACATTCCTTGCCTTTCTTTCAATATCACCGCCATTTCACTTGCTTGTGACRACTGAAACCATGTTGCTAGTAAATCAAGACTGACAAAGGGACAGGGTCAGCATCAGTTTGCTCACAGTGCAATGTTCCCTATTCCATACTGCCTAACAGCTCWTGCACTTAGGACTGATTGTAATAGAAAATGAACAAATCAGAAGAGAAAACTTATATATTACTAACATAATAGGCAAAGAAAAGTTGATGTGGTTTGGTTGCTGACAAGCTATAGTTGGATAGGTGAAGCTTTCCATCATAGATTTAATACATTTTGGTAAAGTGGTTCTCACAGAAAATGCTAAGAACACATCTCGGAGAACAGATACTCTTGTAATTCTAAAATCAAGTAGATATTCAAATGAAATAAAGGGAAAACCATTATGTGATCACTTCAAGTGTGTCTTGCTATCCACATTGTAGTATTGTGTAAAAGTCCCTTGTAAGTAGAACTTGTCATAACACACTTTCAAATCAACAGAAATTTCTGTTTTGGATTCTGCTTTATGAAGGAAGAGAAAAAGGAGAGAAAATTAATTCTTCCTTTTATCTCATCTACACTGAAGCATATAGCCATGGGTCTTTCTTTTGCTCCGCAAACCTGAAGGAACACACTACAAGACTGGGGAGAGAATAAGAATGAGAGAATTATGGACTAGATACTTAAAAATTATACAGACACACGTTCTTGTTTGCAGAAAACATTCTACTCTTTTTTTCTTTTTTTCCCCAACACATCACTATAAAGTGCTGGAGAATGCTTTGCTGACATCTAGTCTAAAATACTTTATTCTGTGCTGGCAGAATGACACCGTAACTGTTAAGAGTCACAAACACTTAGTTTTATTCACCCTCAAACTGACACTATCGAGGGTATAAATTACAGGATAACTCTCAGGGGACAGGAAGGCTGTGTCTTCCTTTTTATTTCTTCCAATATTCTTTTGCCTGATTCTTTCCCAGCGCCAAAACTGATTCTTTTCACCTTTAAGTAAAAACTGTACTGTTTCCTTCATGTTAAAAGATAACTTGCCCTCATGTTTGCCTCTCTACATGCCATCACATTTCCATCCCTCAAAACTCACTAAACATACTGTTTTCAAGCACTGTCTCAGATTCCTCTGTTCCAACTCAAGCTAAGGCACTAATCCACCCACATATGAGCAATAAAAACAGCCATTTAGTAGCTCTATAATGCAAGAAAAAAGGCCAAAAAGTTAGTGTTGAAAATTCCTCAGACCTGCCAAATGTCACACATCTAGTATGGAACTCGTATCTGGCAGACCTACTATTCCTGGCTGCATCTACTGATAAAATTTCATATATTAAAAAGAGTGCAGGTAGAAATGTGCATCATGTACTTAGTTCCAAAAAAATGTGTATTAGGCCGGGAGCCAGGATTTTATCATTTCTAATTTTATAGTTTCTAATTTCACCTCTTTTACTAAGTGGTCTGAATATATCTTTGTAGTGTAGAATTCTGTAATCAATCAAAGTCCCCTATCCCTGTCTTGGAGCCAGGCAACCCTCAACCCCATCTTGTTTCAAAAAAACTGATTGTCAAATTGCACAAAACTACTGCAAGCAAATTCAAGATTAAAACTCGAGCCATCTCTGTGGAAATGCAGAGCCAAATCCATCAGTTGCAAGGTTTTTCCATCATTTACATAATCAACCTGTGTGCTTAGATGCCCTACGCCTTCACTACTAACACCATTCTTCCGAACATAACCTAAAAGTCCTGATATTCCTCATTCTGTTTTGATCTCAAATAACTTTGCAATCCTTAGTAAACTATGAATTTTGTTATGATCTGGGAGTTGTTTTACACAAATTCAAAGTTCCTGGGTTGTTTCTTCTGAGGATCTCTCACATTTTCTTTCCCATTTTTTTTCTTGACCATTCCTCTAGATCACCAATTTCAGCAGCACCTTCAGCACATAGAGACCTCCCATCTCCAGCTGTGCTTCCTCCACAAAGACTGGAGAATAATATGTATATTGCAAGTAAAGCAGAGGTTATAGACTTATGAAAACAGCTGTTTTCAGGTTATTTTAGACTGAATTATGGAGCATGAAATGAAATCTCAATAATTCCTTTTGTCTTTAAATTCTATGAACTCTTAGCAGATACTTTCTGTGTTCAAACATTGGGTAATGAAAACAAATATAATTTACCAAGAACAAGCAAAGATATGTCTTAAACAGCAGCAGTTTAAGATTTTTGTGTTACCAATATGACTTTTGTAAAGGAAAAATGCCGTGGAAACTCAAGGGGAAGCAATTCATTTCAGATGGGTGTAGTACTCATTATTCATCTCTAAGAAGTTTGCTTCTGTGGCTGGCCCAAATACTTCATCTCATTCTTCAGAGCATTGGTTGATAACGAGTCAGTCAACCAGTACAGTCTATCAGCTGGGCATGATTTTAACATCTAGGGTAGAAATCTGCAGATAGAACAAAACTGGGAGAAGTGATTAATAGACTAGATGGGTTTGCTGCTGTTCAGAGGGGCCTCAACAGGCTGGAGAGAAGGGCAGAGGGGAACCTCAACAAAGGGAAATGCCAAATCCTGCCCTTCAACTATTCCATGAGATTCTGAAATCAAGCAGAAACAATTTCTCAGGAAGGAATATGAGAGTTCCCAGAAACTAAAGATCGTGATGAACCTTACATCTTTCTGCTCTACCTAATGTGCTTATCTAATACAAACACGCAGTAGTACTTATACAAAAACAAAACAAAACAAAACCCCATAATCCAAACACCTGAAAAACAGCTATATAAGACAGATGTGAACCATATCATTTGGAATAGCAGGTAATCAGTGGCATAAAATCTACCTAAGGCGGCATTTAATCCCTTTGATTTATTGTTTTGTAATTATTTAATTCATATTTCCAAACAAAGATGAGGGTAAGAACATAATCTTTACAGTGCTCACTTTATGTATTTATTATCAGAAAAAGAAAAAAGAAAAGAAAGAAATTACCTAAGGTTGCTCTATGCCTCTAAAAATTAGGGTGTGACAATATGTAGACTAAGGAACCCAAAAGTAAATATCTGCTTTTAAATCCTGGCAGGGCTGGGGTTTTGCTGATGAGGACTTGATGAGAAAAGTTGAACACTTCAAAGCAATGCTTCCAGAAGAAAATATCACTTTCTCTTTATTTGCATTGAAGTGCGTATGTTGCATTCTTTCACATCACAGATTATGTATCCAGGTCTAATAATCAGTCAAAGCAAAGCTGCTCTGCTTAAGAATGCTTTTTTCAGTGTTTCAAACAATGTTTTATTTATTAACTGAGAACAGGGCAGAGTTCACTTCTGAAAGGAAAGCATTGCCTGTGGGATGCATTAACATCTTCATTTTCCGTGTGTTTGTTCACTGTTACACATCTGAGGGTAGCCAGCAGATAGGAAAGGCTACCATTCTGTATCGTATCAAATAACTTCATGAATTTAGCTATAAATGCAGTGATACATCTGTGAGGAGTCCTCAGGCATATAAATAAAACTAACAATAAAGAGGGCACAAAGCAAAACAATTGCAAAGCAGTATTTATGGAAGCATTTTATCTCCCTTTGAATAAACACAAAGACTCCAAATTTTATGCAAACATCAAATTCAGAAGAAATGTTATATAAACATAAAACTTGGAAAAAACTTTAAACTTCTGTTTCTCTCATTGAGAGATAAAAAGTAGGAAAAAGAAGGGGGAGGGGGTAGCAACAGGTGAAGCTAGTATAATATGTAAAAGAAAGTCCTCAGCAGGAATTTCTTAATATTAGAACTCAAAGACCAGTAGAAATTGATTTAATGGAAAACTGTCATGGATATATAAACCACAAGTAAGGTTCTATTCAATTATTTCTTAAGTATATTCTTGTAAAGACTTACTTGAATAGTCATATCCGGGGGATATTTTCAGGATTTTTTTTTTTATGAAATAATACATAATTTTTATTTTGATTTAAACAACTGCCTTAAATGACCATATTTTTAAAGGAAGCACTTCACTGCCTTTTTTTCACAGGATCTGAATTCAGAAGGAGTGAAGGTGGGAGAGGAAAATATAATCATGCTTTTCCAAGCTTAGCACACAAAATATCCTTCAGTTCCTTGAAATGGCAGAATGCAATGCTACTCTGTTAATTGTGCAGATGTTCAAAATATGATCACTTCACATTTTATCAACATATAAAAGTGAAAAAAAAAGGGGGGGGGGGGACATTTGATTTTTCTCTTTCATTTCCAGGCAGTCTGGAGCTTCCTTTGTTGTTCTTCCTGCTCTTGCCATACTCAGACTGAGCCCTGTGGAATTCTGGTTCTTATTTTGATGGGTCTATTTATGCCTTTTTCACGTCACGCATAAGCTTGTGATAGATTTTTTTTAGCTAAATCTCACTGCTTTGCAGATATTTTGCTCAAAGCATTACCAACCTATCCATTTGACCTTTCATTAAGGCCTACCAGTCAGAGCAATTTAAGAAGGTTTTGCCTGCTGCCATGTCCAGATAGGAGGATATTCCCAGTCCTTTCCATTGAAATGGGTTTACACGTGCTACTACTAGCTTTTTAAGCCATCTCTTTTGTTGAGCAGTTGTAGGTGCTCAGTTGCACCTAATTCACTTGGTACATATGACCAGATTCAATTTTGCTCATATTAATTCCTTCTGCTGTAATACTCCCCATTTTGAATATAATACAGTAACATGGGATGGTATATGAGCTAAATACATTACAGCGCTTGATGTTCAGCTATGGTAATGGAATTTCTGTGAATAGTTCAGAAGAATTTTGTTCAAATCTACCATAACATATTTAAGTACTGTAGAAAATTTAGAGAATAATGAGAGATTGTTGTTCTTTGTCCAATATTTCTGCAGTTATTATCAATTACTCTTGCTCATTCTCCAAAAAAGGTTTTCTAGATTCTACTCCTTCACTCCTATTTATACATGCATACATACAATATCTGAAATGCAAAATAAAACTTCTATGACATAAAAATGAGACTAAAATATTGGATGACAGAACAATGCCTGATTGTTTTGGCAACAAGAAGGGTCAAAACAGTTTGCCATGTTAATTATAGTAAAAGAAAAAGTTATTATATGAAGTTATAATATGACTAGGGACAGCAGCTCTATTTTTAATCATTTGCATCAACAGATTACATATTAAGAATTACACTTCCATATGCTGATAAAGCAAATTAGTTACAGGACTGCTGGTGAAATGTCTTACATATTAGTTGTACAAATGCAAATATTTCTGCAAATTCTCCCAGTTTTGAAACTCTTAATTTTCCTTCCTTTTTCTTCAAAATTATGAATAACACAGAAACACTGAATATGACACAGAAATCACCATTTGACTGGCATTTTGTTATAAATCACCTACTAGTTCTACTAAAATGTTGCCCATGCATGGTTGCTGAACCACCTGGTACAGTGCATTATGTGGGTCTGGCATTTTAGACACAATATAAAGCAAAAATCTTAAATAAATGATACCAAATGGCCAAATTAAGCACTACTTTGTCTTTGATTACTACATAGCTTTGTAGCCCAGTGAATACGGTGTTGCCATTACCTATAACAGGTTTTGTATTAAGGTAAAAAGTCCTCATGACTTGACATGTTTTGTATGAACTTACCTTGGCCTGCCTGGAGATTTGCTTTAAAATGTGTTTAGCTGTAATTAGCATTATCTAGCGATCAAGTGACTGATACCTACTTTGTTCACCTTCTGCTTAGTTTTGTACAGTTGTGGGGTACAATGGTTACTATTATATGTATTTCTGTAGCTAACAGATAGTAATAACATTCTGTGCTGAATGGACTGACTATGACCCTAGATTATAATGCAGTGTACTCTTGTACAGGCACAGCGTTGATAGCAGGGGCCTGGAAAATACAGGCACAGGGTAATATTGAAGGCTACAGAATTATAAACAATTCACCAGCAGTCTATTACTGGTCATTTAATGAATGCAACCTTGCCAGCTGGGCAAAAACAATTTTAAGGATAGCAAAAAGCATAAAGAACAAGTACCCAACACATGTAACACACATCTTATTAAATTTGGATATATCATGGACGAAGGAAGAAAGTGAAAGGTTAATAAACATACAAATATATACAATAAACATATAAATGTATGTATCTATGTCTATCTATTTAGTATAAATATGTAAGGAGCATATTAGTAAACACACTAGAATGACCTCCAGCAGATCCTAGAGTGAGGAGGAAGAAATTATCAAGCCAGCAAAGGACTCAGGATGCTGATTACTTATTGTATCCAACCCAGACCAAAGCCACTGACCCAAGGACGCCGAGGGGCAAGCACAGTGCCATAGATGGAGAAGCCAGTGATGGAAATGAATCAAAACCTCTCAACTCCAGACCAAGCACTTTGTCCTCAAAGATTTTCCATCATAGTTCATTGAACTACATGAATAATAAAACAAAGTATTTTCAAACACAAGAAATTACAATATATTAAATATCTTGATCTAAATTTGCACTTCATTTTAGTATCTGATTCATATCCACTGTGGGAAGGAGCCAAAGCTGAACTCCTAACTCTCATTAACACTGACTGCGGAACAAAGCCAAAGCTGAACTCCTGCCGTAATACTACACTAGGAAAGACTACATTAGTCCTGTTGATCCTATTTGTAGACAGAAAATTAATGAAAAAAGAATTCCTAATTCAGTATATTGATTGTTTATTTTTGTTTAACTGTATTTCAATTCAATCAGTTGTTATACCTGAAAAACCACTTAGGCAATTGTATCTATGTATGCTTTAATAGAAAGACAGAAAATGAGATATCAAGCACGATAAAGTAAGTATGGTAAATTATTATATCGAAAACAAACAAAAAAAAGAAAATAATTTAGATCTTGGGGGTCCTGCCCAAGGGGTACAGTTTGTTAAAAAGTTGTTATCTTTTCCATATTTGTATGGAAGCATCCCTTTTTGACAGATCATACTGCAGACGTTTTTAATGCCTTTTTACATTTTAATAGATTCACCCATTTATTTTAAATAGAACTTGGATGCCTTCCCTTGCATTTTATTAACTTGTCGTAAAATAAGTTTTTACTGTTATGAGATGATATAATTTGTAGGAAAAAAGCAATCATTTAGCAACTGTTCTTTGCACAAAATCGACAGCATGCTTTTTCTTAAGAAAAATAGCTATGCAGGAGATTAATATGTGTTTTGTCATACAAGGCTGATAATACTTATACATCACTCTAAGCTGGACACCGGTAAGCAGGGAGAGTAGCTGGAGGGTCAGAGCAAGGGGTCTGAAGTATAAGGTTTCTTGAAGGGATAATCTTCTAAAGGCATTTACTGAGATCATAAATTTAAGGAGCTAAGGGACTAGTTTTCTCTACCTTTGAAAAGGGATATAAGTCTAAATCCCAGCTCCAAAGATCTCTTGACAGCTAGCTAAACAGTCTAGTAAAGGTACAGAGATACCCACTGGGAACCCAATACCTCTGTATCTGCACGAAGACCATCCCTTCCTCCATTTCCAAACTAACATGGAGCTCTATCTAATGAGAGCATTCCCTCTAACTTAACACCAACAACCGCTCCTTTTGATGCAATACTAGGACTCATCTGCCAAATTAGTACTGCCTCTGGGTGTGTACACTTGCTGTAGTTATTTTTGCGTTCTGGATTGAATTCTCTCTCCATCAGCCCAGCTCTCACCTTTTATTAAATGGACAGGACTCCACATATTGTTCTGCTTGGATTTCCACAAGAAAATAAATGCCACAGGGAAGTCCAACACGATTCCATTGCCTCCTTCTGTGCTTATTAAGTCTTAGCATTAGGGTGTTTCTTTTTTTCTTTTTCTTTTTTTCCTTTTTTTTTCCTACTCAGATAATAAAGCTACATGTTGTGGTGCCTTTGAGAATCAGTGAATCAGTGTACAGTACATCCTTTCTAAATGATAGCGCATATTTGGAATTTCCAAACACCAGGTACGAGAGAAAGGAAATTACTCTCTGGAGCTCTTATGCCACAGGTAATGAATGAAAAAGGAAGGCAAGAAGTCTGTGACCTTGCACAACTGAATTTACAGGCTGAGGAATCGCAGGTGAGTATTGGCAAGGGCCTGCTGCAGGAAAGCCTGTGGCAGCTGCTGTTCTCCCTACCCATTTCAAGGGAGAGGGAGAGGCAGACACTGGTGATGGAGACCACTGATGAAATGCAGAGCAGAGATTAGAAATTAAAGATCATGACATGCTATTTCCAGACTATTAAACATGGTTGTGATGAACAATTACAGGTGCTTGGAGTTTCCATGACTACAGAGTGTTAATTAAACACATGGTAAAAGGAAAACTTTGGAGGATCAAGACTACAGCCTTGAAAAATCCAGCTCGTGTTTTCAAAGGCCAGCTGTGCTTTTCAGCTTAAAGCGTTTGTTTATTTTAATATGGTGGCTGCTGTTGATGATTTTTTTTAAAGGCAGCGCAATTGATGTTACTAAAATACGGAGTATCTTGCAGTACTGCAGTTTCCTTTGTGCAGTCCTTGCAAATCCGGAGTTCTCTTAATTTTCTGTAGATGAAATCTGCCATATCCTCAGAATGTCTATCAGGTGCTCCATTAGTACTTGTGCTTTTGATACTTCTTTTCTTTACTTATGCTCATGTGAATATTCAGTTAGAGATGAATAGAAGGCAGCCACTTTGCAAAGCTGGGAAATTAAGTTATTTCAGATGCATCTGATTTGCAATTAACGTATGAAATACGTGTACATCTTTTTTAAAAAAAAGAAAGTGGAAAAACATGTTGCATTTGCCTTTTATTCCTATCACATCAAAGCCAAGTCAGAAGGCTATATACAAGTTCAATTAGGTTAACATAACTGCTACATGATTTCCTTTTAATACTTCTTTCCTTCCAAAACAATTTTCAGCTGAATGTCTCATAAGTGCATTTGATTTAAAATTACTGTGACAGGTATGTATATTAATTAAACACCAAATCATTATTAAAACACGATTAGAGATTTTACTTTCCCTAAAGACGCATATAGTTACAAATACAATTAATTCCAAATACTACTCTTTCACAGTGGTATCAATAAATGTATTAATAGATTAGTGTTTTTAAATCAATTAGCTTTGTACGACTTGTTTAATCTTAACTGGAATATATCAGTGTTTTCAGAAAAACACTGCAACATTTGATCTGGAGGACAAGGATTTCTTCTTTGACAAACAATTTTGGTGTTCAGAAGTAGAAATGCGTTGTTTTACTCTGATCCAATTACAAGATCAAAACATTTTGCAGGCCTTGCAGGCTGCTTTGCTTCAAAAAATAAAAAGCTTCATATATCCCATTTTATAAGCATTGTATTCAACTTCTAGGACAGAATTGCACCATGTTGTCACAATACTGTAAAAGGAAACTTGCCACATAGTTCAATCCTCTTACAGCAGGACCATTAAAACCTCTAAAACCTAACATTGTTCACCATAACTAAGTCAATAAAAAAAAAAGAAGAAGAAGAAGAAGAAGAAAAAGGTGGATTCTTGTTATCAGTAACATTTTTTCTCCTGGCCCTGAAGCCTTCAAAAGGACATCACGAGTGGGGCCTGTAGGGGCTTCAGGATGGAAAAGGAAAACCCACTCTGAGCCTGATGGCCCTAATGAACGAGAAAAATCTCAGTATAGGTGAAAGGGAGCAAAGCATATATCGTTAATATATGTGTTCTTGTGCATATCTATCTAGAAAGAGTGCTAGGAACTCAGTCCAACTAGCACTTGAACAACCTAACAGTCCAAATGACCTCACTAATGGAAAAAAGCATCATTATAGTACGGTTATCGTTGTGGAGATTATATGTTAGGATAAATGCATTGCATTTCTTACAGACCCGTAAAATGTGCCTCCTATTTATGAAGTATTGCAGTTATATTAGTGATTCAGGACCGGTGTATAAAAAGAATTAGGCACACCAATATTTTAAAAAACAAAGCACACGGAGCAACAGGGAAGCCAGTCTCCAAAGCATATATCTGCTGCAGTTGATATACAAATGGCCAGACTAGTGGGACTCTCACCTCTTCATCTAATGCTGATTGCATCAAGCCCTAAAAGATATGAAAGTCAACTTCTGGTTTCACTCACTGTGGCACCAGTCCAAGTTAGCAATACTGATTTTTGTGGAGTTTCTCTAGATATGGATCAATGAACTTCAAATAGTGTAAAAGTTAAGAATCTCCTRATCATTCCTCAAGATTTTTCATTTTACTCCCTTTTTATTCAAAAGCTAAAATTTGGTACGTATTAAATTTAAAACAATCTTTAAAATTAGTCTACTCTGAGTCCTGAATATGACTGAGATTTCAAGATGGGAGGAAGGAAGGATTGCTCTTACTCTAAAATGTAATTAGGAAATGCCATGTAGTCTAAAAAATAGTTCAAAAAGATGAAGTATGCAAAATGTGCCAACTCCCCTGTTAAGTCAATATTCTTTCAGATTAGTGGGTAATAAATAAATTATGAAACTATTTCCCCAAAGCATTCTTTATCCCTTTTCATATCACTTTATGTACAGGTGGTCACAGATGGAGCTATCTGAGATAAACAGCCTATGTAGGACAGAGTCATGGGTTTGTACTGATCAAAAGCTACTTCCCAAGAGAATGACATAATATCTTACAATTCCCACCCCTCAAAAAAATAGAGTCTGGTGACTGAGCAGCTATGACTTATGTATTTGGAACCTACCAATTCAATTTTTTAGAGATAAACTCAAAATAGCGTTTTTGCCATGTTTCAGAAACAACACTAAACAAACATGATAAGCAGTTTCATAAAGATATGTAAAAGCAGATTGTCCCGCACACAAGGCTGGTTGCTGGTCCTCCCTTCAGTACATTTGTGCTGTCCAATAGCCTTGCAAATTGTTCCTTACTTAAAAAAAAAAAAAAAAAAAAATCCCTCTATACAAAAAGGGAAGCAGTTCATATGCAGCCTCCCACAGTGTCATGTTCAATAGGGGACAGTTAAAAGTTGGCAGAACATAATTATGTTACTCCTGTGAAAGGGGGAGTCTTTCTCTAAAAAATCAAGATAATGGCTATGCAAAGCAGAAACCTCTCTGGCTGACTTTGAATGTATATAGAATCATTCTACTTTAAACATACATCTCAGTACAAAGAGCCAGTTCAATTTTCTTAAGCTTATATAGGAGGATTTCCCTGGAACACAGACTGTGTGCTTGGGCTCAGCACATCCCCTGCTATAAATAAAGATATGAGACGCATTGCACTTGAAGGCTTACAGCTAGGCGGGAAATTTTACTAGCTCATAAGAACAAGATTTTTTTTCTATAAAATAGGAAGTAATAGCACTATCATGGAAATAGCTGGTAGAACTGTGTTATATGAAGTATTACACATTATGAGTTTTGTTAAGCAGTGTAAAGGAGCAGCAGAAGGAAGCAACATGCTCAGAAAAAAGGCTTTTGGAGCTCAGGGCAACTTACAGAAAACAAGGAGAGAGCTTGGCTGTAAGTGGTAGATTCTTGTGAGAATAATCTTCATTAGAAGGGGCCAGGGCTCCTGAACCAAAAAGCAAAGCTGGAAAACAGACTCTACCATAAATAAGCAAAGAGCAGGACATAAGTTTGTTTTCAAGCCTTGATTTAATCTGCCTCACTCAAGAGATTTTCAGGGTAGCTATCTTCTACTATTTTATTGGTTTTTTTCTTTTCTTATGAAATATAACTTTAAAGGCTGGTAACCTTTGTGTTTCCCTTAAAATAGAGGGGAGGGTTTCCTTTAATCTCTTGGCAGTCATAATCTATGGATTAAAGTACAATTAAGGGACAGTATTCTGGTTTCCTAGTTCAGATATTGTCATTCAGTACCATTGTCCAAGTTCTTTATGTTGTCAAGCTTAAAATAGTAATATAGGGACATAAAGAGACTTCAAATTTAAGAATGTAAGAAAYGCCCTGCTAGATCAGACCAGTGGCTAAACTAGTCCAGTGCTCTCTCTGCCTGTGACAGTGGCCGTAGGAGACAATATCAAGGAAGAGCACAAATACTCCCTACTTTCTGGAATCCGTTCCCTTTATACTTCTGAGCATCCATATGTGTTGATTTAGAGATGCTAGAAGGTAGCTACCTGGMCATTCCTTTTAGTATTTTTTATAGACCTGCTGTCCATGTAGTTGTCTAATCCTTTTGAATCTGTTTATTCTATCTATTTCTAAAGCCTCCTGTGCAACAAATCCCATAAGTTTACTATCCACTAATTAAAGATTTTCTTTATCTGCTTTAAACCTAATTTCATTCATTAAATGCCCCTGGTTCTACTGTCTGGTGAAAAAACATTCTGCATTCAATTTATTTTACATGATTATGTAAGTCTTAATCATATCACCTGTTAGCCTTGTCTTCTCCAAACTGAATTTTCCTAGCCTTTTTAGTCTCCTTCAGAAGCCTTCTCCTTTTAGGATCCTTCAGATCCTCTGGATCATTGTTTTTTGCTACTATATCCTTTGTGCAATGCAGAAACCAGAACAGCACACAGTAGTCAAGATATGGGTGTATCGAAGTTCCATACAGTGGGAAAATGACTCCTTTTTTCTTGCTTTCAATACACTTGATGAAGACCAAAATTTTACGGGTTGATTTTGGCTCCTGCTGCGCATTAAGAGAATGACTGCAACTCATTGATGACTCTTAAAATCTCTTTCCTGAGTTTCAGCTGCCAATTCCAAGTTCAGTATTAAAGTAATTTGATTTTAAAAGTGCTAATTACTCACAACTTGACATTAACACAGCTATAAAGGAAAAGAGTTACTGTATCTCAATCAGCTTATTTCTTTTCTTCTGTTTGTCTTCAAATTGTACCTTTTTATTTTCCCATGTTAGTTTTAAGACAATTGGAGAAAGGGAGAGTAATGTTTTAGTCTAGTGAAGCTTCCACTTCTTTCTGTTCAGGAGTTCTGTTGATGCAGAGGCATCACATAAAGAAATAGATGAATTATGTGATACTTTTTTTTACAGTCAAAGACGAAAACAAAAACCCTTTTCCTTCCCAAATGCATGATCTAAAAGTACATATTTGTGTGTATATGTGTCAGAGAGCTTGAAGGATGTGGTAGCAAAACTTGCAAATAACCCAAGGTAAGATAGGACGTGTCTGGAAATAAGTTCACATTTTTGTTTGGTTGGTAAATGCAACCACAGAATAGAAAAAACAATTTAATTTGTATTCCTCTTTAATTGAAGATTTTGATGTTTTGACCATAAGCTTGCTGAGATGTCTTTATAATTTCCAGTTACAACGCAATGATTAGCTAGATACGTAGCAGATACATCAGAATATTGGTTTAGAAGGTCATGAAACATTCTTGCTAGATTATGAAATCACTTTAATTAAATCTTATGTCCTTGGCAATTTTCTACTTCACATAGCAAATGAGAGAATTCTGAACTCACTGTTTTCTAAATCTGTTTTATTATGTCTTGAAAAATGGTATTAGTAATGCCAGGTATGAACAATCTCCTCTGTAAATAGGAGGAAATTGTGTCTTTTGAACCTACTCCTTGACCCTTTCTGCAGTAGCTGAACCAGCAATGATCTGTATTTATTCATTATCTCATTTATACCAACATATACAAGACGGAAACATGACAGAAAAGATCAGGATACAACAGTTTTATCTTATATAGGAACAGGGAAATTGGTGGTACAGAATATTCCCAAATGATCCTAATAGCTCTTTCTTGCTCAGAACTCCAGGAGGGAAGTAAACATATTAAATAGGCAGGCAAAGCACCAATGTTTCTTTAACATTGAATAGAATAATTCAAGTCATGTTGTCAAGTGCTCCTTGATATGAGAATAAAATAGCTCATTTCGGGCAGAAAATCCCACCCGCTCCAAGCAGATGTCACTTACGGAGCAGTGGTGGGAATAACTGTGTACTAACGCAACCTGYGTATTCCACGCGCCCATGACCGGCTCTTGCGACACGAGTACRAATTCAGGTTCTGAACACTAAGCAYTGACGAAGCTTCATAACGGTGATGTGTCACAGTGGAAACAATATACCGTAATGCTATTTGCTATTTTAAGACTGGATGCATTTAACTGATTCCTGTATTTAACATCCGAATCCCGGCTGTGCACAGCAAGCCTTTATATTACCGAGTCGAAGATTCTGACAAGTTCTGTCTCGGCAGTAATGCTACAGAATGATCACAGAATGACACGACTTGACTTGTCCTGGGTATTATATGTGTTCTGGCCTAGATAATCCACAGAGCATTTGAAGGATATGCTGAAACAAGATTTTAAAAATGATTGCATTCCAGGTTGTAACATTCATAAGGAATCAGAAGCTAATCCTGCCTTTAGCCGCTCAGAATAAGGCCGAGATACAAATGCCAAATGTCTTTAGTGAGTAACAGTATGTCTTTCACATTTGCACAAATTCTAACTTGGATAGTCTGTTGTTCAAGTCATACTTCTTTTAAGTAGCTGTTCTTGATAAGGAAAAGCCTGTGGTAAAACTTTTATACATAAATGAATCCCATTAATAAGCAGCAAGCCTATTTGACTTGACAGGATGAGACACAGTACGGACATACAAAACAAGATCTGTTCCCTATGTGGTAAGCTTTATAGCATAGTCTAGTGCTAACAGTTTCATTATTTTCTATGTCATTGAAGTTAAACACTATTATTAGAAATGCTATCAGCTTTGAGAACAAAACAAAAACCAAAAAGAAATAAACACCCAAACACGACTGGTTGTTTGAAGGGGTACAATGTTACTAGTACAAAGAGGAAGGAGTGTTTCTAATGTTTTATTTTATATGATTAGCGTAGTGTAATTCCTCAGTAAGAGCAGTCACCTGTGTCTTTCAGATTATGTCTTCCACATAAGAAGAGAAAAACTCCAACGGAAAAATGAAGTGATAAAAATGCCTAAAAGGACTTTGGAAGATCAGAGCAATGAAAACTGTTTTTAATGTAGATATATTCTGATCAATGGTTCTCAACCTAAGAACAGTAGCTGGCATCCATGCCTTTCTAGCTAAAAATGATCTATAGCTCTCTRTGTGAAAAGCCCTGTGAAGTGAGCACAGAACTTCATGACCAGAGTGGTACAGAATTCTAAAATCCAGTCTGCTGTGTATATAACCCCCTCCTACAAGGTTAGTGAATATTCATACAAAGGCAATTTTATTTTGATAAGCAGTTCCCTCTTCCACATACAGTATGCTTATAGCAAGTCTTATCCAAATTATCTCTTGCCAGTACTGTTTAGACTGAGCATAAGGAATAAATCCTCTTTTGAATGTATTGAAATCRGGGCATACATAGAGTTGAATGTCAGCCACATGAGCTTGTCATTATTTGTTCTCAACACATTGTGTGTCTCTCTTGTCATTAAGAATGTGCAGAATATTTTCTTAAATTAGGATTCATGCAAATCAGCTTTTGTACTATTTTAGCTTTATTTTTGCAATCAATTTCATCCATTGCTTTGTGTGGTAAAGAGCTTTTATTCATATCAGGATAGGTATTCARATACAGAAACAGAATAATTTGTGTATCGAGAAGAGGATTTTGCTTCATCTATCGGTTTGTCATATTGAGGATTCTGGATGCAAAGGAGAACTAAAATGATTTGGCCACTGATTTTGAAATAAACTCATAGGACATGAGGAGGAGGGGTAGTTCTCCATCAATGCAAGAGTGCATCCCTGAGATACCTACAAAGATATTGTGGTAACTGCCTAAGGAACAGCACCTTCTGCAATGACCTAGGACACTGCTCCATAAATATGGTGGCATCTCCAAGACTGCCCGTGAGCCTGACAATGAGAACAGATCACAGTTTGGCTGCCAAAACTTGGTAAGTCCCATAGATAGCAGTACCAGCCAGGTCGTAGCATTGTTCTTCAGCTGACAACAATTACTTGGGTTGAACATGAGAAGGAAAATGATGTATGATGTATGTATGTTCTGCTGCATGAACAGTGTAAATGGCTCAGTTTTGTGTGCTTAATGGTTTTTTTTTTTTTTTTTTTTTTTTTTTTTTTTTCCCTACAGTGAAGGAGAATCTGGGTGTTATTAAATCTTGTAATATGTGTCTATTTTGTCCTCTACCAAGAAAAGCAATAAAAAGATGCCTGTCTACCCTTTTCTATCTTCATATGAATCTCTTCTTTACTGCCTTTGCTCTGAGAGAGCCAATAACAGCATAATTTCTTCAGGCGCTGTTCTTTTTTAATGATCAAGACAGTGATTCCAAAACATTGGCTCATGAGCTTGGAATGGCAAGTGGAATTAGGATCCAGAGGAAAGTTTGGCAACTGCTGGTTTAAAGCATTGCTTCTCCCCCCTCTCTCAACCACTATTATCATTCACATCTGTGCAAAACAAGTATGAAGTGTATTATCTTGATTATATGCTTTCCCCATATGTATAAAGTGACTCACAGGATGACCAGGAATAGATTAGTTTTTAATCTAGTTGTCATGTGATTAGGAGTCTGTTCTTTCTTCCATGTCTAAAAGGATCTATCATCACTGGCATTGATAACAGTGAAACTGCTCACATTTATGCAAAAATCATGTCATGTCTTTCAGGACCAATAGCAAGGAGCATGAAAAGGAGGGAGTATGTTTTGTTCACTGTTATGGTTCATATTCAAATATTTTTAAGATTTGTTTATTGAACTTCAATGAATTATGAACAGATGCTAAAAAGCACATACTTAGACAGTAGATAGAAACAAAAAACAAAATTGCTAGATATAAAGCAGTACATTAGYCCCTGTGATCAGTTAGAGGAAAGGTGTTATGGAAACTGGAATGCAGCTGTCTGGCCCAGTGACTGCAGTCTTTCTCTTCTGTGAATTATAATTGACGAGACTGGATTTTTTTTCTAGAAAATAATTTCAAGGACACAGATCATTCTTCCAGTGAAGTGAAACGCAGAGCAGGATGCAGCACTTCTTTATCATCCTAYGAACTCGATCTCCAGGCTTTTCAGAAAGCATATAAAACTTATTTTCCCTTCTAATTTTAATTTAAGAACATTTTATAGTGTACTTAGAAGCAGCAAAAACATCGATGCTCTAGTATATCCATATTTTAATAACATTTTGAGATTTGTCAGCTGTCAGATGAATTCCAACAAAGAATATGCATAAATACTGACACCATCTTTAGCTTTTATATATTCAATATATTCACAAAATGAAATATTGCTAGGGTTTGTTGCACTTTCAAGTCATGCAAAGCATTCTATGTTTTGATCTCCCTCTGTTTCTAGGGGAGTACATAATCGGTGTAGAATGACAGCCAACTGCATGGGTAAACAGGCTTGTAATAGCTGTAGGTAGGCGTCTGTAGGAGATGTTTCTAATAGCATGAACAAAGTCAATTCTAGACAGAATTTCTCTMCTTAAAACTGTCCCCCCTCAACACTTCTTTGTTAGAATAAATTTTCAGTTAAAAAAATGACATTTTTATTATTTCTTATCCTCATAGCTGGAATTTAAGGGACATTGTACTGGATGACAATTTTGTCTGAAGAAGTTCTCTTCAACCTTTCTCTCCCTATGAGAGCAAGCCACACTCTGCAGTGCTGCCTCAACCTTGTTGTTGCTATTCTTTCATGGCAATTCAGCTGCAAAAGTGTATTTTATTATAGCGATGTAAAGGAGTTTTTTGGTTGTTTTTTTGTTTGTTTTTAATTCTCTGACCATGTAAGGAAACAGCTAGCTACWTATATCACTAATGGAAAAATGATCATCTTTAGTTTCCCTATCATATTGGTGTCATACCAAACAACACAAATATCACTAATTTTGAAGACAATGGAAACTCTGCAATAAAGCAGCTAGTATAAGGCATTAAACTCTTTGCTACCTGAGTAAGAGTTCCCCACAACATTTTTGCAATTAGTAAAACTATGGCCTCACTTTGTTCAATAGTATCTTCAATATGTGATATCTGGATTTTGCATAATGTGTTTTCTGACAAGATACTACATAAACTGTTTTTTAACATTATGTGCCTCTTACCTTATTATTACCATATGTAAATGTTTGCACTCCTATAATAAATTACCCAATCTACTTTGGTTGTACTGAAATGTATATCATCATCACAGTTCTTGCATGATTTGGAAATATTAAGCTAATTTCCAAGTTTGTGTAACCAAAGAAAATAATTTTTGTCCAAGTCACTCTACTCACAGCCTAATTATTTTGTATTTTCTCTTGCAAAGGACTACATATTTAAACCAAAAAAAAAAATGCTTTCGGAAAACATTAATTTCACTGCATTCTAGTTTTTCATCAGATCACAGTATCTGTTAGCGAATTTAGCTTGAAATCTGGACAAAATCATTATTATTTGCATTGTTTATAGTTTTAAATGTRGTTTAAACCATTTTCTGCTTCTTAAAAGTCTGAAGACACTGTCAAGATTTTTGTACACATCAGTTTGAAACAATCAATCCTGTTTAAAACTATTATACCTTCAGAGATCATCTATATCAGAGTTTAGTCAATTGTTAGACACCATCAACCTTCTTCCTCTCCAAAAAAAGACAAAAATAATTGGACTGCATAAATTTATGTATTTAAAATGTTGAGTGATGTCTAACTATATTAGAATGCATAGACTTTTAACTTCTCATCCAATCAGTTACAGGAAATACATGTTTATGCTAAATTGTTAAGTTACATCTTTTTCTGTGACAGTTAATAAAGACAACTCTACAGACATGATTTATTAAGACATTGAGTTAACTGACTCAGAAGAATTAATATGAAATATATTTTTTTCTAATTTCCAGGAAAATTTTAAATGGCTATCATAAAAACAGAATATTAGGTTTGAATACAGTGAAAAATAAAAAGACAGCTTCAATATTATCTAACAACCTAATGCTGTGAATTATGATAAAAAGAATAATAAAAAGTATTTTTGCTAAGTATTACTTCATTCTACTGGAAATTGGTTTTAAATGTCAAAATATTTAAAACTAATCTATAACTCATAACAGACTACACTTTTCTTCTGTGTCGGCATTTGAGTAATTAAATTTTACAGCTTTTTACTCAGTACMGTCTGTTTCATATTCTTGCACTGTAGTTAAGCTATCAATTTTTGGCAGTGTAATAACCCTGAGTCAATAGCTCCTGTTTGCTGTGACATTATTGACTCAGCAGCCACTTCCTTCTTTCCTTCTTTTTACAGTACATACACTTCATATCCATGATCTCTTCTAGTTGATAGAGAATATTAATAAAACATGCGTCTCACTCACCCTAGTAGAAGACTGTCCAGTGTTATTAATTCAAAAGAGGTCTTAGGAAAAGGTTTTTGTACTGGCATAACTGGAAATAGTTTTGAAGTATACCGAGGGATTCAGTAGTGCTATCGTGTTTTCCAATGTATCTACAGCTAGAATACATCTTTAAACTGGGTCAGATACTACTTCTTGTCCTATTTCAAACTCTCCTTTTTATTGTTCTATAGCCATGGCCATCACATGGTTAAGTGATCTAAAATATCAAAAAAATGTATCAATGGATAGTGATATATATATATATATATATATATATATATATACACACACATATGTATGCAGTTTTGAAATTCTTGCTTTTGAGTGCAGTGATTTCACATCACTCATTGCAGATATTTTACCAGCTTAGACTATATGCTTTCATTTTCAGACAACACATCTAGCAAAAGCAAGGCAATGAGACCAACCTCCTGATTCAGAAAGTCTTCTTTTAAATTCTATGCATTTATTATTTGTCTTTAAAAATCCTGAGGGGAACATTCAAAATAGCAAGCATGTACCAAAGGACAGATAAAAAGCATTTAGGCATCTGAACTCATGATAGCGTTTGATGAAGTACACAAACAATTCCCCTCCTCTGCCCCATTTATGCTCCCTCAAACACACTTGATTCTTTTGACATTTTATGAAACAGGTGTCTTATGCAGAAGTTTTCTTAGACATCTGAAGTTTGTCCTCAACATATCCTAAGCACTGTTGCTATGGCTGAATTACAGGAAAATTTGTGCAGGTGAGAGGCATTTCTGTGAGGCTAACATGTTCACTATATTATTTAAATGGTATAAATAAATATTTGCTTTAATATTGGTTCAGCTCTGTTTAAAGCAATAATCAGTTTAATTCCCACCTCTTGAAAAAGAATCACGAGCATCAGCACCCTCATTTTAGAACTAATTTAAATTATTAAAACCTTAACTTGTAAGACTAGTTGAATTCCCAATTCACATTTTAACACAAATCCCTTCAAAAACAGAACTAACCAAAACTACCAGCTGGAAAAAAGAATGTAGAAACCTACAGCATTATGTAAAATTTATTTTTGCATCTGAAAAAGTGTTCATCATTGGTAGAAGAAAGCCACATAGAAAAGAAGAAAGAAGCAAAATGATGTGACTAGGCTAACCTCTATGTATTTTATATATCACCTTTGGTATGCAGTATTTGCTCCCTGCATCTCTAAGTTAAGCTCTTGGTGCATAGGCTCCTAAGCATTTGGAAAGCGGTTATAGCACCAGTAATTTCACTAACCGCACCAAAGAAAAGCAGGTCAGATGCAGGTGGGCCACAGGCCCTGGCCAGCTGTCCACAGCCRGTATTGGGGGTAACCGATGCTTCAGCTCTTGCTCAGTTTGCACTTCCACAGCACAGTGGGGAAGGCATCCTGTTCATCCCACTCATCTCCTTCCTGCCACACCAAATGCTTCCAGGAGCAGCTAGCAGTGCTTTGACTCCAGCATCTGCAGCACAGGATTTACTGTGGAACAGTTTGGCCACCTAACTAGGAGTTTGCAACAAATCAACACTTAGCAGTGTTCATATTAACATATAAATGACTAGGCATTTTTGTGTGCTGGTATCTAAAAACTAAATTATAACCTCAATAATACTAATTTCAATCTGTAGCACCTCAGAGAAGATCAGAATCCAGTCCACAGTGTAAAAGGATATATATTATTTTATATCTGAGGGAAGAAAAGTTTTTGTTTTTATATATCTTTTACTTGTTTGCAGTTGTACAGAAATGAAAAATGCAATACAGTGGATATTCTGCCTAGAAATTCTTCTGGAAATTATGTAACAAATTAGCAAATGAGGTTAATTTACACTGTACACGTCTGGATATTAAATACTGCAAACATTACTCTTTTTTCAGTTCCGTACGTCTGATTCAGACTCATTTATATTTGTAATTCAGTGAACCTCAATATCAAGGCTATTAATATAAAATTAATCACAACCTTCTTTATACGACTAGAAAGTAAATTACCTGTTTTTTCTATAGGCAGCAAGCTAGTATAGATCTTGCTCCTCCTCCACTCACCTTCTGCTTTGTATGAAGCTCATGTAAACAACTATATTTCAGGCATTCCTCTCTCCATCAAACTTGGTAGAATTAAGCACGGACTCAAAAATCATTGAGGATAACAAAGAGCTTAAGAGATTTTTTTTWAAAAATAACCTAGTTTTTTATTAAGGAGATTGTAATTTAAATGTAATTTTTTGTAAACTTCAGCTTGCTAATATGGACTTAATACAGTTTTGCATCAAATAATGGTGTTTTAATTTAGAAAGCAAAAGCCTCTTTTATGTTGACCTACATTTAATGAGAAGACTAGATTCTATCAAATCTTGTAACTGGTGGATCACACATCCCCAAAATGCATACTATAATAAGGAAGAACTTTCCAATGTAGGATTACAACAATTACATGTGTTTTCCATAGCAAAAGAGAAAGATTTGCATAGCATTTGACACATCTTAATGCAGAATTAATCTGATATGCAGAGCAAAGCTGTGGCTTTGTTCTTTGATTTTACTGGGAAATGAAAAATTTATCATGATTACAGATTTCTGAGATTTTGAGAGGCAATCTAATCGTTTCTATCATGACAGATTATTTTATAAAAATATTTAAAGAGTTGTTTGTATTAGAAATTAAAAGTGTCACATTCACTTTAAACATTGAAATAGGAAAGGAGAGTGTTTGGTGGTAATAGAACTAAACTTATATTTTCCATTTCCTCTTACCCCCTCTTTCCCACCGACATGAATTTTTGAATAGTTTCATTTGGATAATCCACTTTTATGTAAGATAGATCAAGCACCCATCTTGTCTATGTGAGTGCTTTGAAAGTATGAACAGCTGCAAAAATGCTTCCCAGTCAAGAGAAGGACTCTTAATTAGAAAATATTTCTTAAAGGTTATCTYATAGATTTGTTCCATTCATACATCAAAGATGATTATTAGTTTACTTTTCCCATAAAGTGCTCTGCTTTAATTTTGTATGATGGCCTGCTTCAGACCTCTCCTAATCTTTTTCCTATACTTACTCTTTTAGCAACTTCTTGCTTTCTAGCATGGATTTCAAAATGAGCATTACTAGTTTATATAAAAAAGAAATGCTGTATTTTATCTATTTCTCACAACAAAATCCCTGATTCTCTGCAGAGTATATAAACCCTTAATCCACCCATAAGCAGGTTTACAATGTCATTACATTATCAGAACTACCCAGCTGATTATTATTCACAATCCAAAAAATGTATTTTATTCCCTACTTTAAAATCTAACATGTCCTAACAGAACCTGCAGAATTTCCAAAATAATCTCAAATTCAAATTCACTTCCACTATTGGCCAAATACATTTCCCACAGCTCTTTTGTTTTGATGTGCCTGGTATTCCTTTGCACTGATGACTGCCAGTCTGTTCTGTTATGGGATTTCAAACATGAAGGCAAATCATTATCTAGAAACCACATTAAAATCCAATTGTATCCCCTGTTCTTTTGGTACTTAAAACAAAGCCTGAATATCTCTGCTTTTCCAGAGTTCAAAGGGAATCTATTTATTGCAGGTCACATATGTGCAACCAATTTCACGTTCAGTTAATATACTTACTTTTTAATTAGGTCACAAGGTAAATATTTATGACTCATGGATTTGCCATGGATAGTAAGCAGAAATTGGTGTATTTATCTCCATTTATTTTTATGTAATCCATTCACCATAATATATTCTGTACAATGAATGTATATTACACATTTATAATTCTAAAATGTCCTTACAGTTCTGCTTCACAGATACACAGACTGYGAAGGTTGCTATCAATTCTACAGATAATTGTAACATTAATATTGTTTGCAGATTATTTAAATTCTTTCCTTGTTTACTTTACTCCATGCAAATAAATTAAGAAGTATTCCAAGTAGACCAATTATGAAGTGGTAGTTGGCTATATATATAGTTAGCAAGTTCAGAATATAAATAAATATTTCTTTAGGTCATGAATTTTAAAAGGGATACACAAAAATATGTCAGATTTTTGTTGAGAGCATTCAATTCAATGTTGTAGAATTTTGTTGTTGATAATATATACTGTGGAAGTAGTTTAACGTGGCAAAAGTGAAGCTATGTGCTTTTTGTTCTTTTGTTTTGCGTAAGGGCTGCAGGTGTTCAAATGCTCATGTTAGTAAGTCCAAAGCCAGGTTGTTTTTGAGTTATATTTTAACTTGAAAATTACCACTGTCTTCAAAAAGTTGCCATTTTTGAACTAAGTGCCACAATGAAATCTTTAGGATTTTTTTAATCTTTTTTTTTTAATTTATCTTAATTTTTTGATTTTCTTAATTTTTATAGAAGGCAGTGCTGTTTTCCAGTGCCCTCAGCATCAAAATAACATCAAATATTTCACTCTTGAGGTAACTCCTTTGCTCTCCTAGCCTCTCTCAAGCTTCTCTAGAACGACTGTTCAGTGCACAACCTTTGCAGAATTTACTGCCTTCTGTGTCACCTCAGATGCACAATTTTCATGGTATAGCACCAGGACAGTATTTCCTATTGAGTGAATAGGGACACAGCAGGGACATTTCCATCTGGAAGATGAAGAGAGAAGTAACATTCAAACACTTAAGGAACAATAAACTAAGAAGACGTGAAGAATCCTAAGGGAGTAGTAATAATTCAAAATGTTGAGACCTCTTTTCATCACTTTAAACAAGATTCAGAGTTTTCAGGACTTTACCAAACTGGAAACTCTCTCAGAGGATCAGATCAGGAATATGATAACTTAGAGAGCAGGCTGAAATTCCTAAGTTTATTCCAAAATAGCAGGTTTGCATGTGCAGACAAAGATAAAGCCCAGCATCTATTTTTGTGAGAACTCATATTAAAACAGGAGTTAAAAAGAAATACTTTTAAAAAGTCAAATCTTAATGCATTTTATCACCATATATCTTAAGATAAAGCAACTTAATGTAGTCTGCAAGATTTTTTTCCATGCAAAAATCACTAGCATTCAGAGGTATTATTTAATATTATCTCCACAAAAAGTAATTGTCACTTATTGATCATTGTTTTTGTTCTTCTGGTAATGGCTTTCTAATCTTACAGAAACTTGAGCCAGCTTACTTTTGTTGCCAACGCCTGATAAAAGCACCTTCAATTCATATCTAGAAGACCTGATTAAAACCATCGCAAGGTTTCATCTTCTACCTCAAGTATCAAATTTTAAGTGTATTTCAAGTATCAAGTGAAATAATAGTTGTTAATTTTGTAATCTGTCCTAGCAAGAGAGGTACAGAAAAATGTGTTCCATCTTCACAGTTGGATCTGAAGCTGGCTAATGGACTTAATCGGAAAATAAAATGAGTTCTTCTTAGACCAAGTAGCTTATACCTACTTCGTATATTCTGAAAGTGATCATCAGTGCCTCAGTAAACCCCAGTMAATCTGGAAAGAATCTAAAACACAAAATAAGGCACTTAGAACAAACTCTTTTGTGATTTTTCTATTTCATTTCCCATAATCACCATATGGGAATCACATTATTACATCTGGTGTCACAGATGTGGCATAGTTAATTTATGCTGACACAGTGGTATTACCTTTGGCTATCATCAAAGAACACTAAAATACTAAATTCCTGCAATATTTCAACACCTGCCTTGTAAGTCTTCATATAGACCTGTTCATGCGCAATAGCATTGCAGCTTCTGAAAAATTACAGAGAGAAAATTAGAATGGAAATATACAGAGAAGGGCACAAAGGGCAAAGCAATTCTTAATTTTTAAACTACTTTCTTCCAGTTTTCTGTTAAAATAAGACGCCAGATGAAATTACTAGCAGAAAATATGACATGAGAAACACAAATTGAAAAGCAATTTAAAACTTGAAGTAAATTGTCCCACTGGAATATCCAGTGCTTTAGGTCAGACTGCAGAAAACCCTCAACTTCTAAAAGGTATTCTCAGACTGTTAACAATAATAGGTGTTTAAGGTCACCTTCACATTAAAGTGCATTCTGATTTTCTTGGCTGAAATGATGAGAAAAATCTAGAGCAATCTAGAGCATCTAAAGAAGAAATCAAGCGTTGCAATATTTACTCTGTAGATAGTATTCTTCATTCTTCATTTCTTTCAGAAAGATAACTGAAATAGTGTGAACAAAATGATAATATTTAATTTATTAGTAAATSTACCATCAGTAGCTTTGGGGTTTGGGTTTTAGTATTCCATATTACTTTAAATTTTGGCTGATAAATTCTCATAAAGCTGACAGGTCCATGGTTATAACTTGCATACTGTGAAGTTTTCCCCAGAACTGCAGGTTGCTGTCTGCAGGATAACCTGGTGAGGTTCTTCTGCCATAAGGGGTGTGTGGATGGACTAGACCTGAGGAAGGTGCCGGGCTTAAAAATGAATTTTGAGGGCTTCTCTGAAAGCTGCCAGGATGATGCCAGCTAGGTGGAAGCACCTAGCTTATATGTGTTTTTGTCCCTTTCTGTTGTATTGAGAGGTACTAGCATGTTAAATTATTAACTTCAAATAATAGTTTTAGGTGAGGCTATAACGGCTGAGGTGAAAATTGAGGAAGAACATGRCATACACAGAGAGATTTTTGTCATCAGAAAGATTTATCTTATTTCATACTAGTATAATTCAATCTCTTTTTCCAACAAAATTTGTCTTCCCATAATGGTGGTAGCAAGGTATGCCAAATAAATGCATTGTAAAACAAGATTTGTAAAATGTACAAATCGCTTAAAAAACACAGCAAAATATTTGCAAAGGATGTTATCTCTTCATCAATAAGCAGGCTGGAATGAGGGAAGAAATGAATTCCAAATACTTATTGGCATTTCACGTTTGGAGAACAAGAAATAGCATTGGACTTGGTTACAAAATGGCATTTTGCAGATGCAAGCAGTTGGCTTTGTCAGTTTTAAAAGACCAACAACAAAATGGTAAAATACTGAAGAGATCCTTAAAGAAGCATTACCATACAATGTAAATGTGTTTCAGTACTACTATACCCTTTTTCTAATATATCTTAAGAGATACTTTTAAGTATTGGAGTTCCTGGTCCTTTTTCAGCTTTCCGAAGGAAAGTATAGCCTAAAAAAGGTATCTTTTAAGATTAACCATCACTCATTAATTTTGGCTTTCTATGCAAGGAATTTCCTTTTGAAACTCTTTAAGAATCACAAACTTTATTATTTTTCCTTTAGGTTGAAAATATTTCAAAGTCTATGTAGTTGGAAAACCACTCTCTAAAGACTTGGCTGGAAATCTGGGCTCCTGCCTGAACGTGGCTGCCAACAGGGGACAGGCACTGCTCATCTCGCACAGGTACCATGTGTGGGACAGGGCTCTTGCTGGGGAGATCTTGCCTCTCTCCATGTGGATGTCACTCAGGTCCAAATGAGGGCACATTTCTCTTGGAGAGCAGCCTGCCCTTTTTGCCTTCTTATAGGACCAAGTTCATAGAATCATAGAATTAGTAAGGTTGGAAGGGACCTCTGGGGATCATCTAGTCCAACATCCCCCCTCAGCAGGGTCACCTAAAGCGTGTTAGAAAGGGTTGCATCCAGGCAGGCCTTGAAGAGCTCCAGAGAAGGAGACTCCACAACCTCTCTGGGCAACCTGCTCCAGTGCTCTGTCACTCCTACAGGGAAGAAATTCCCCCTCACATKCAGGCGGAACTTCCTGTGCTTCAATTTCTGCCCATTGCCTCTTGTCCTGTCACATGGGACAACTGGAAAGAGTTTGTCCCCATCCCCTTCACACCCTCCCTTCAGGTACTTGCACACATTGATAAGATCCCCCCTCAGGCTTCTCTTCCCCAGGCTGAAGAGGCCCAGCTCTCACAGCTGTTCCTCATAGGGCAGGTGCTCCAGCCCTCTGATCATCTTTGTAGCCCTATGCTGGACTCTCTCCATGTCTGTCTTGTCCTGGGGAGCCCAGAACTGGACACAGAACTCAAAATGAGGCCTCCCCAGGGCTGAGCAGAGGGGCAGCATCACCTCCCTCCACCTGCTGGCAACCCTCTGCCTAATGCACCCCAGGAGACCACTGGCCTTCTCGGCCACAAGGGCACATTGCTGGCTCATGGTCAACTTGTCATCCACCAGCAGAACATCCCAGGTCYTTCTCTGCAGAGCTGCTCTCCAGAAGGTCAGCCCCCAGCTTGTACTGCTGCCGAGGGTTATTTYTSCYTAGKTGCAGGACTCTGCACTTGCCTTGTTGAACCTCAKGAGGTTCCTCTCTGCCCAGGTCCAGGTCTCTCTGAATGGCAGCACAGCCCTCGTGTGTCAGCCACTTCTCCCAGCTTGGAATCATCAGCAAACTTGCTGAGGAGGCACTCTGTCATCCAGGTCACTGATGAAAAAGTTGAACAGGATGAGAGCCAGTACYGAGCCCTGGGAGATGCCACTAGCCACAGGCCTCCAACTAGACTCCATGCCACTGATCATAACCCTCTGAGCTCTGCCTTTCAGCCAGTTCTCAAGCCACCACGCTGTCCACTCCTCTAACCCACACTTCCTGAGCTTGTCTAGGAGGATATTATGGGAGAATATGTCAAAAGCCTTGCTGAAGTCAACGTACACAACGTCCACTGCTCTCCCCTGATTTACGCAGCCAGTCGTTCAATCACAGAAGGCTGTCAGGTTGGTTAAGCAGGATCTCCCCTTGGTGAAGCCATGCTGGCTACTCCTGATCACCTTCTTCTCCTCCATATGTCTGGAGATGACATCCAGAATGAGCTGCTCCATCACCTTTCCAGGGATGGAGGTGAGGCTGAACGGCCTATAGTTGCCTGGGTCCTCCTTCTTGCCCTTTTTGAAGACTAGAGTGACATTGGCTTTCTTCCAGTCCTCAGGTACCTCTCCACTTCTCCAGGACCTTTCAAAGATGATAGAGAGCGACCTGGCAACAACGTCCGCCAGCTCCCTCAGTACCCATGGGTGCATCCCATCTGGGCCTATGGATTTGTGGATGTCTAGCCTGCCCAGAAGGTCTCTAATCCTATCCTCCTCAACCAAAGGAAAGTCTTCCCTTCTCCAGACTTTCTCCCT
>NW_028185184.1:2530770-2566058 GCF_003343005.1 Rhea americana
TGGGCCCACATTTTCCCTAGTCCTCCTCTTGCTGCCAATGTATTTGAAGAAGCCCTTCCTGTTGTCCTTGACATCCCTTGCCAGACTCAATTCCAGCTGGRCCTTAGYCTCCCTCACMRCATCTCTACATACTCTGACTGCGATCCTAAAATTCTCCCAAGCAGCCTGTCCCCTCTTCCACAGTCTGTGTACTTTCKTCTTCTGTCTGAATTTGGCCAAGAGCTCCTCACCCACGCAGGTCTCCTGCCTCTTTTGCTTCTTACTCCTTGGGATGCACYGTTCTTGCGCTTGGAGGAAGTGATGTTTGAATRYTAGCCAGCTCTCCTGGACCCCCCTTCCTTCTAGGGCCTTAACCCATGAGATTCCACCAATTAAGTCTCTGAAGAGCCCAAAGTCTGCTCTCCTGAAGTCCAATGTTGCAATCCTGCTTGTTGCCTTAGTTCGTCCGTGCAGCATCCTGAACTCCACCATCTCATGGTCACTGCAGCCAAGGCTGCCCCCAACCTTCACATCTCTTAACCAGTCCCTCTTTGTTGGTAAGGACAAGGTCCAGCAGGACACCCTTCCTCGTAGGCTCCTGCACCATTTGTGACAACAAGTTATCATCAATGCATTGCAGGAGCCTCGTGGGCTGTTTGTGCCTTGCTGTGTAGTCCCTCCAGCAGATGTCAGGGTGGTTGAAGTCCCTCATGTGAACCAGGGCCTGTGATCGTAAGGCTATCTCCAGCTGTCTATAGAAGGCCTTACGGACTTTCTCTTCCTGGTCAGGTGGCCTGTAGTAGACACCCACAACAATGTCCCCCATGCTAGCCTGCCCTTTGATTGTCACCCATAAGCTCTCAACTGCCTCCTTCTTCTCCTCCCCGCCTAGGCAGAGCTCGATGCATTCCAGTTGCTCTCTCACATAAAGAGCAGCTCCACCACCTCGCCTTTCTGGCCTGTCTCTCCTAAAAAGCACATAGCCATCCATGGCAGCGTTCCAGTCATGAGAGCTATCCCACCATGTCTCTGTGACTGCAACGAGATCATGGCCCTGCGACCGCACACAGATCTCCAGCTCCTCCTGTTTGTTCCCCATGCTGCCTGCTTCGGTGCACAGGAGTTTCAAAGAGGTGGTCATGCCTGCAGGTTTCCCAGGAAGGGTGTATGGGGGTCCCCCATAGCCATATCCCGAAAGCACGTTCCCAGCTGCATGCATCCRTTGGAGGCCCCCAGCCCTACTTGTGTTTTGTTGTTTTCCCTGTCTGTATGACTCCCCTCCTCCCTCTTCCTACCTAGTTTAAAGCCCTCTTTACTAGGCTGGCCAACCTGCAGGCAAAGGCAAACGTGACCTGCTTGGTGAGGTGAATCCCATCTCTCCCCACCAACTGTTGGTCATCAAACAATGTTCCATGGTCATAGAATCCAAAACCCTGTTGCCAACACCAGCAGCGTAGCCAGTTGTTGATTTGGGAAATCTTCCTATTCCTCCTCCCATGCTTCCCCCTAATTGTCAGGACCAATGAGAAGACCTCCTGGRCTCYCAGACCCTTGACCACCATGCCCAAAGCCTTGAAGTCTTCCCTGATTGTCTCTAGTTTGCTCTCTGTATCCTTAGCACCCACGTGAAAGAGCAGCAGAGGGTAGTAGTYTGATGAGCGGACAAGCCTTGGTAGCCATTCAGTCACATCTCGTATCCTTGCCCCTGGCAGGCAGCAAACCTCTCTAGAGGAGGGGTCAGGTCRGCAGATAGGCACCTCTGTCCCCCTCAGCATGGAATCACCCACTACCACTACTCGTCGCCTCTTCCAAGTGGTCACGCAAGACACAGGCTCAGACAGCCCAGTTGCTTCCCCTGAGGCCAGGTCTGGGTTCTCCTCATCCTGGAGTGCACTAAACCTGTTCTTCAGCTGTACCTCCAGGTCTACAGGAGGATTAGGAGGCCTTTCTTCTTTTTGTTCGAAAAGCAAATAGCTTCCAGCCCTCTTCGACAGTGCTGTGCTGTACTATTTCACTCTTCACAGAGTCCTCCAGCAACTCCCCTGATGCAGGGGACTGGGACTCCAGGAGCAGTATAGTGTCTAAGAACACCCTGCCTGTCTCCTGCTTACTTTCTCACATGTTTCGCGATCTATGGACTTCATCCCGTAACTCCCTGACTTGAGGACACAAATTCTCAACAACAGCACACCTCTTGCAGGAGGGCGGACCATCAGTCCAGACCTCTGGAGAGGCTCCAAGCACTCCCTGCAGCCTGAGACCTGTAAGGCAGCATCTGCTGCCAGAGGCTCTGTCTGAGTTGAAGCTTCTGACACAGCTGATGTACAATTTCCACAGCTACTGACAAATATGCTTTCCAGCAAGTTATAACCATATTTGCAAGAGTGGGTGCTCCTAGAGCCAGAAAAGAAAGATGTCCTCTTGCACTACACAAACTGCTGCCTCTATTTGCTGCGCTCCAGGCCTGGCTCTTAAATAGACCTCTCCCCATTACTGGCTCACAGGGTACTTGATCCACCCTAAACAAGGGCTACCTGTGTCAAAAGCCCCAACTCCCTCTATTCAGGGGCAAGGGTGACTGCTCATTAGCAGTAGCTACATCCAGCTAGAGTGGGCGATAAGTGCTCAGGCTTCTTCCAGGAGCGCTTAAGGCTTCCTGCAGTTGCCCTTGCCCAGCTCCCGTTACCTGTTGGCAGAGTCACTCTCTAGTCCCCCCATTCCACAAGGGTCAGCAGACCACAATATCCAACACGGGCCCCAGAAGCTCAAGGCAGAGCTGAGACAGTGCTGCACAAACTGCTGCATCTGTTTACTGCMTCACTCATGGTTTTAAAAAACCCTGATTTATTACGAACTTTCAAATAGGTAATGGGGTATCAGATCTCTTAAACCAGATTGTCAGACACTGTCTGTGAATAGAAGAAGATTCCACAGAATAATACCAAATTAATAATACACATCATCTTGTAAGACAGAATTTATGGCTTATTCATTATCTATTATTGGCATATAAGCCCATCTTGAACTCTTCCTAATGAAAGAAAGATATATATATTTTTGCCAGTGGAAACTGTAGGTGTTCTTATTGCTGTTAATTGCCTGCACGAAAAAGAGTAAATTTACTAATATGAACGGCAGTATGAGGTTCTTGGTGAACAGTGGGATCATTTCTGGGCCTGTGAAGTAGCAATGACTCTTGCTATAAAGTCCTAATGAAAATAGCTACTTCAAGGTTGAAGACAAGATGAATCACGAAAAAAAATTACAAATGTTTCCTACAATTGGCTTAAAATGTACATATGCTAACTATGACTGTAACATATGCTTCATATTCACATTCTCCAGTGGAAAAAATATATATTTACAAGGTTCTACAATCTTGTAGGAAAAAGACAACATTTTCTTTTGCTTACCAGTAATAAAACTGAACAAAATAAAAATATTTGTTTTTTGGAAGTTGAAAAATTCTGAACTAATGTAAAGATCTTCCTTAAATGAAGTTAAAGGAGACATATTTTTCTCCAGAAGAGAAATAAAGGTTGGGCCAGTCTTACAGTTCTTTCCCTTTTGTTCCCCTCACGCAGTTCAGTTATGTTCTCACTTTCAGCATGCTTAAAAAGTCTTCACCTAAACCTCCACAAGTCTCTTAATGGCACTATTCATAAACTTTACATTGCATAAGCTTGTTTAATGACTCCTTTCATAAGAGCAGCTATCCATTTAAAAAAGGTTCTCATTTTGTCCTGTGGGAAAAGTTGCCATTTCCAAATGAGAATGCAGAGATAAAGAGTAAAAATCTCTTGCCAAAGTTAGCCCATAGGCAAAGGACAGAATAAGCAGCATACTCAAGCTACTTTTCTGCTGATTGTCTCTCTTTTCCCCATTTACCCCAGTCCTCACTCAACATCCTTCTCTTAGTCATTAGAAGTTATGGAGTTTTCCACCGTCACATCATTTGCACTGACAAAAGATGCACAGGTGGCTTCAGGTCTGAAAGCTTTCTGAGGAAATAACACAAGAAGGCAGGGGGAGAACCGAGAATGGGAACTAGCTGCAGGTCATCTACTGTTTGCAAGTGTCAGCAGTAGCACCAGTGCTATCTTCTGTTTGCAGAAGGCTGTGGATACTGGTCATATCCAGATTCCTACTTTACTTACTCTTGGACTCATCTTAAGGGATGGGAGTCATTTGACTTTATTGCTCAGATTACATCAATGTATGTTAAAGAGGTTGGAGCTCTTATTTCTGACCTCTGTAATCAGAATCGGCTCTACGCTCTCAGCAGCATGGCCAAGACTGAATTTTGCTCTCTGGAAGAGACAGGCAGTATAACTTTGGGGAGAAGAATGACAATTGATTCTATCTTCCACAGGGACTGAGCTGTCTCTTCCCCTGGAAGAGGAACTCATCAGGGTCCTACCCACAGCACTAGTTTGATGGCCCAAGAGATTCAAAACCCATTTCCACAGGCTGCACATGGAAATGTGTTGCTGCACTCAGTGTACTGTCAGCACATTGCTGTTTTGAGGTACTCTGAACTCTTGTCACAAAAGTGGTCTGTCGGGGGGCAGCAGGAGTGAGGTTGCTCCGTGACGAGGGAGCAGGCAGGAGCTGAGGGGGAACCCAGCACAGGCAGTGGTCTCGTCAACCAGCTCGCCGTCACGCAGCATCCGAGCAGCATGGCAGAGGTGGGTGATGAGGACAGGCTCCACGGCCGGCTGCGGACATGGCAAGGTGAGGACTCAGGGTTGGGATGCGTCCAGCAAGCCCAAGCAGGAGCAGCAGGAGGCAGGGCTGGACACAAGGCTGCAGCATGCAGTTCAGCTCAGGCAGGGGCTGAGGGCCCAGGCCTGACTGGATAAAGCCCTAATTTACGTGGTATAAATTGGCTTTGCTCTATGCAGGAATTAGGACAAGCCAACCTCCCAAATTTCCTTCCAACCTAAGTTATTCTCTGATTTCTTAATTCTATGATAATAGGAAAGAAAATAATGTGAAGTAAGTATAGAAATGTCATGACTTTTGCATCAGCCTTTGATGGTAAAGTACGAGGAAATTATTGTTTATGACCAGTTAAACTACAATACTCTAGCAGTGAATACTGAGAGCTTATTTAAGAGTCACAGGCTTTTTTCCTAACCTTACACAATTCTTTTTTTTWAAATTTTAAAAATGGATCTTAGTGTTCATGATTGATTATCATCTGAAATACAAAGAGCTCCAGAACTTACAAAATAAAGAGGGAAGTCAGGCTCTTAAGGCCAGTAAATATAGAGAGACTGTGAACTACTGGCAGTCGGGCAGTTTGTGCTTTGTGAGACTGCTCTGTCTCACATGCTTGCATGAGCACGCTGTATGTGTGTGTACCAAGAGCAGAACTTTAGTGGCAATTCTGCTCTCCTAGACATGCAGGTACCAGAGATAACCTGACGGAAAACAAATCAAAGAAGATGAACTGCTCCCACTGTGTAAGCTGATTCTATGCAAAAGTCGCTTTATTCTTCTAACTGTTAGTATTTTTCGGTAGGTGGTTTAAACTGTTGCTTTAACACTGCTTAAAATATTAAAACATTTAAAATATTACACACACACACGCGCACACACACACACACATTTTAAATATACCTGCTTTCTACAGTTTTTCAAAAAAGTAATTATCGTAGACCTGCTATTTGTTAACTACAGTGTCATGTCTATTTCCACAAAAATTATGACAATATTTAATGTGTTTTAAAACTAACTTTACAAGTATCTTGAAAATGAAAAAATGGTATTTTTCCCATCTGCTGTACCCATTTAGATCTATGAAAGAGCGTATATTTGCTTTTTGTAAGATGCAAAGGGCAGAGATGCAATCTGTCAGCATCATCCATACTATATGTGCATTATGCATTATGCTAATCAAGTTGACAAACGCATATTTAGAAAGTGCTATGACTTGTTCAAAAGGATACAATTTGATCTTCAGAATAATGCAACAGGAATAATGGGCTGAAGAAGGAAATCAGAGGTTAGGTTTAGCTCGGCTGGTTAGAGCGTGATGTTAATAATACCAAGGTTGTGGGTTTGATCCCTGTATGGGCCACTCATGTGAGGGTTGGACTAGATGATCTCCAGAGGTCCCTTCCAGTGTTACCAATTCTATGATTCTATGAAATCCAGGGAAAACAGACTTTAGCAGTGGTTTACCAACAGATGCGATTAACATCTCTTTATGGCAAATGTACTGAATTGCTGAAATCTGACTTTTGCATTGATAGGTTAAAGTATTCAATCTCATCCTCACTACTTTCTTGCAAAACAGAATTGTTCTTTCAGTCCTTTCCTTCTTTTCTGATCTAGCTGGCAGACAGCTATACTGATAAAATAAAAAGGCATTCAAATTCTTCCAGAGTTCACCACTGTAAATAAACCCAATCTCTTCTTTAGTTTAAGTTCATAAAACATAAATACGAAAATATGATAAAATTGCCTCCATAACAAAAATGTATTGCATAAGTTAAGAGAATTTGATGTGTCTGGCAGATTTAGAGAACTCTGAGTTTGATATAGCTTGTATCACATAGATTCAAACAAAAGTATATATGTCTCAGTTATGTGAAAGCTTTGACAACGTCTTTTTCTTGTCATTAATTCTAAAAATGGCCAGGATTCTTTGTTCCTATGTATATCAAAATCCTTTCTGTTCCAGGAAGAGAAGATATTTTAATCACCTTAAAGAATTTGTGCAAAGTTAAAAACTAAATAAATTTGGGTTTTAATTTTACAGAATTTTAAAATTCCACACAGCTTTTTCATAGTTTACAAGTCTGATTTCTGCCTTCACTCACTTACTGAAAAATTCAATTTGTCAGGTCACATCTTGTGAACTCCACACCACTATTCCACAGCACTTTTATCTTGATTTTATCTAGATTGTGTATATCCTCCAGTTAGGAATTAAAATCAGAATTAAAACTATTTTAATTTGCTGTAAATCCTAAGTAATACGAAGCAGGTGCAACTAGGAGATTGTCATCTAATAGAATGTTACAGAGAAAGAGAACCAAAACAAAGTGATGAGGATGGGGCTTTTGAAAGAAAAAGCAAATAAAGGGTAGATGCAGATTAGACTTTCAGGGAGGCAGTTGATAGCATGCTGTCTGAAGGAAGATGAGAAGTTTTAATCTGAAACCAAAAAAAAGTGAAGTAATTTTCAGTGTTAGTTAGTAAAGCTTATTTTAGGAGACGATAAAGGCAAAGCTTGAAGCCACCCATTATATCTCCACAGCTTTTCTCTGCTGAATGTAAATTACATTTAATGGTATTATTTCACACACATTCCAATTGACTTAGGGGCATGGCCTGCAAACAAATTGGCAGTACTGACTTTATATCCTTGCATTTCATACTCCTCTTAGCCGCTAGGATTCATTTGAATTATCTCACCTCATTGTCCTAGAGAAATATTATCAGATACGGAAAAGATTGCTGACAAGTCTCTAAATTTCAGATCAATATTCACCTCAGTATGCAGAATGTTAAGACCAAATTCAAGAGAAAACTGCCACACTTCAAATTAATCTTGCAATGAGTTTTTGCACACAGAGGAGAGTTATTATTGACCTCCCTCAGTAAGAGTTTTGAAGAAGGAAAATATATTTGCCAGAACAGACTCATTGATTGATTAGCTAAAATCTCATTGAATATGAAATGCAACCCATATGTGTTATAAAATTGCCTAAGTGTTAGTTACAACAAGAAATTTTACTTTTGTATTTCCTGTATGCAATTATATGTATATCTGATAATGGTTTCCAGCTATCAAGCTCTCTCTTGGGTTCTTCTTGACTGGTGGCAGTTAACTCATTTTTTGGTTAAAATCTTTAATAGTCCTTACGAGGCAACACATGTTATGGTCTGTTCTTTTGTCCCTGGAGTCTTACTCAAATCACTTCTGATCAATCAGAGGCAAAGTTGCTGCCACTTGCCTTATTTCTAGTATCTTGTGGCTATAGTCTATCTTTTCGTTGAAGTGACAGGAGAGGAATGGCACAAACAACATTATTTTCATCCCTCTGTTATCAGAGTTCAGGTCAGTGTTCACCAACTTTTTGTTGTCAGTCGCATCCTATTTCATGCTACTCTTTTGTTGTATTGTTTCTTCTGGTGCTAACACATACACAAGCATTTCCATTCATGCTTCAATCATGCCAGTGTTTTATAGATCTCTACAGAAGGTGCTTGCTCTCTGCACAACCTTTCAGACAAACGCATGTATAAGTGGTGAAAATGATAGTATAAAAAGACTGGTGGTCAGATATGTTCAAATGTATTGACAGGAGTTTGATCTACACAGGTGGTTTATTTGGGCACAGTTCAATGTATTATTTCTTAATGAGAGAGTTCCTGGTACAAAAAAAAATCATTTTATGTTAGTAATTTTACCTATAGTATTTTAAACGTTTTCACTGAAACAGAAAGCACTGAATCTCCAGCTTCTGTAACTCACTTTGTAATTGCAATTAAATATCTACATCTTGCTGTTGCCTTTGCTAAGCCTGACATTCCTGACAGCTTCTTGCCTAATCTGATCCTGAAAGCCTTCAGTGAGTGAAACTCTATAACCCTTCTGTGCTTTCCAGTGCAAGTAATCTATTATATGGATTCTCTAGACTTGCCATTAGAAATGTTCTCCTAATGTCTGTTATCTCCCTTGTTGCCAATGGAGTTATTATACTTGATTTTATCAAAATGGCTTTGGAAGATAGCTCTTTCCTTTTTTCCAGTGCATCTCTTTACATATGCAAAGACTGCTTTCATATTGTCCCTCACTCTTCCAGGGAGTCTTACAGTCTTACACTCCTTCCCTGTTCCTAGATCTTCCCTGATTGCATCGTGATTTATAGACTTCTGTTAGGTTTAGCTCAGTTGGTTAGAGCATGGTGCTAATAATGCCAAGGTCACTGGTTTGATCCCTGTATTGGTCACTTGTTTGAGGGTTGGACTAGATGATCTATAGAAGTCCCTTCCAACCTTACCAATTCTCTTAAGATGTTTTACATCTTTTTTCAAGTATGTTTCCCCAAACTACACCCAGCTGTTCTTCAAAGCCGTTATTATCCTGAAGAAAGTGAAGAGCCCTGTTCCTTACGTATGACCCACCCATTTAAACCTATCATCACATTTAAACGTATCATTGCTATAATTGTTTCTCTAACAGCATAACACTATTATCTATCCAGTTTGTGTTTGCTGTAACCTCCAAATGATGTTCTGTAGAAATGCTATCTCAAATATAAAATTAAATCTACTTGCCAAATCTCTTACTTACTGAAAAGACAGTGGAGAAAAAAAGTCTTGGTCCAGATGGGAGGTCTACAGTTTAAAAAATATTTAGAAGACTACCACTTCTTGTACAGTAGCCAGCATGGCTACTGCAATTTTATGTTATCACCCAAGAAGACAACTATATCATCTCTCCTCAAGTCTAAAAGGTCCCTGAAGAAACAATTTTCATGTTTTGTATGGCTTTCAAGTTTTCCCTCTTCCAATGAAGAGGCTTTAAAGAGAGGCATATTATAAAAGGCAACATAAACATTATCCCAATTTTGACCTCTAAGAAGTTCCTTATGTCAGTCATTGTGTCTCTGACTGATAGGGATTAGATTCAAGTGAAATGATATAATGATTGCTTATTTTGAATCCATCTGCTTTCTGACTAACCTGGAAATTAAGTATAGTGTAAAAACTATTGGACATAGCTAAAGTTGCTGGAGATACTAAATGTCACTGCTTTAATGAATCAATATTGAGGCTTTTTTATTTTTCTTTAGGAAAGGAATAATTTTTTGCAGTGCAAAAATGATTTTTTTTTCTTTAAGCAGTAAAAGGCAAAACAGAGCGGAAGGGACCTACATTCATCACTTCATTTAGAAGTTTAGGTCTGTTTGTGGCAACTTGGCAACTTTTTTCTTGTAGCACTGTCATTCTTTACTACAGAAACAACAAAGATATTTTCATCCAAATCCAAGAGAGTTTCTCAACATTTTACAGCAAGTTATTTTTCTTAGCAGCTGGAACAGGAATGATCTGTGTTTGATGGACTAAGCAGAGTAACAGGAAGAACAGTGGGCTTGATAGAGCCCTCTTACGGCAACTATTCTGAGCAGTCTGAGGAGAATTTTTCTGTGAGGTCCCTGAAGCCCCCAGCCCTGCTGACTCCCACACACAACCCCCAGCCACATCTCAGCTCATCCCGAGGCCAGCAGTCCCTGCCCCACAACACTGCAGTAGGGTTGGCTCCAGCCTGGCCACTGTCCTGCCCCAGTCATGTGACCCTGACCCATCCCTGTGGACCTGCTAGCCATTGCGGGACCGAGTCTGACTCTGGTTCCCCTTCCCAGGCCTGGTTCTGCTTTGCTGGCTTACATTCCTGGCTTGACCTCACACCTGTAGTCTGGACTTTAGGTTGACCCTGGAGAAGGTTGTGGGATGGGGGATGGCTGCCGAGCTCCTGTTCCTCCCAGCTGGGTTGTCATGCTCCACTTCCCATCCCCAGCTTCGCTGCCCCTTGACGTCTCCACAGGCTGTTCTGGAGTGCCCTGAAAGAGCAGCAGAGAATTCAGACTGAGACCTTGGGTTAGGTCTCACTCTGTCAGGTACTCCTGATAGCTGCTTTTTGCAGTATGGCATCATGGAAACCATTTGTTTCAGCAAGTTTTTTCCATCTTGTAGCTGCCACTGAACTCAGTTATCTGATAGTGGGTTTGGATATGGTCTTTCTAAATCCATCCATCATCCCATGAATCAAGACAATTCTCTGTGAGATAGAGCTGCACATACATCAAGGGCAGGAGAAGAAACTTAATTAAAATTGCTTTCAGGGTTGCTTAGTTTCCATTGCATCTTATTCATGCTCTCCCAAAATCCATAAGGAGTATTAGTGGTGGTGTTATATATCATACATATCATATATTTATACTAATTGTGGTTTATTTTCATTCAAATAATTCTGCTTTATCTGTCTAGATTGTCCAGCTCTTAAGCATTTTTCCTCTTGGAACTAGTCCAAGGTAAATTAGATAGGAAGGATTAATTTTTGTTGAACATAGCATACAATGAATGGAAGTATTTCCTTCAAAATTACTTTCTTTCGCCAAGGGGACCCTGGTGGTTCTAAAGACTCTGTTCATAGTACTTAATATCAGTAATGTGGACCTATGGGCCCTTGAAAATGAAAAGAGCAGTTGAAAGGTAGAATAGCTTTGGAACTACTTGTCCTAGCCTTAGGAAACCAGGCAGGCAGCCTGGTTCATTTAGAGTCTGATGTGACTCAGTCATGGCAGTCTTTACCTGCCACACATGCAGGAATGATGATTTTTTAAATCAATATTCATATTAAATTTGGAAAAATAACTCCACACCTTAGTTTTATCCTCTTAAAATCACAGACAAACAGGACTGGAAAAGACAGTAACAGTCCTGTGTTCCCATGTGTCTGAATTTTTAAAATCCGGATCTACCCTGGTGCCCATCTCTTCCAGCTACCCAGATTCCCAACTATTTAACATCTGTCTGCCTTACTGCATATTTAGCTAGTTACTTGTTCATTTATTTATTTCTTAGCAAATACTGAGAACCAGTAAGTACAGTTCATTGCACTATTCTGTTATACTGTTCATATAGCCATGGGTCATGTAATCTGTTCACTGTTGCTTTATGCATTTTTATGTCTTCTCCGTTTAAAGAAGAAATAAGTCCCTGTGGCAGACAAAGGATTATGTCTTAATTGACCATACTCAGGAGGAAAATGTTTTCTGACAGGAAATTTTTTAAGTGTCAGAAACTGGGATTGAGAGTCTGCAGTTGAAAGAGAGGTTGTGGGTCTGTCGAGAACTGTGGGGACTCACAGTCAGGCTTTAGAAGTAGCAGAAAGTCCTTGGACACCAGAGGTGACTGTGCAGTTTGCTGCATGCCAGAAGGCTATCAAATTAATTGAAATTAAGCATGGAACCATAGTGGACAAGAGATGAGATTTGTTTATAAACCCTTGTTTTTCAATTTGTCTTACCTAGTCAGTTTGGCTTCTCAGGTCAAGGTTGATTACAGTTTGAAAACAGTTGTTTTTCTGCCTTTAAAATAGTTCTCTTTTGGGAACTTCCACTAAGGAAAAGAACTAGGCAGATCTTCAGAGCTCGGAGTGACTCAGAGTAGTTCTACTAAAACTACCTTAGCATTTTGGAACAGACACCAAACTTCAATCTTTTATTATTTTTTTTTGAACAAATAAATGCATTGTCTTTAATATCTCACTATATTTCCTGTTTTCTCATTCTATTATGTTTTTTTTATCTCCTCAGCAATTTTCCATTTGTTTTTCATGAAGTGTACTACCATATACTGAAGAGAATATTCCAGCAGTGGCTTCAGCAAAGCTGACAGGAGTGGAATAATTGCACTGCTTATAAGGTAAAGCACATCTAGACTGAACTTTGTATTTTCCTTTTTATTTTTCTTTCCTTTTTTTCCAGTATTGTAATTGGACTTGGTTTGCAGTCTGTTAAAGCTTCTAAATCTCTTTGTAGAACAGTACGATGAGACAGTTGTTCTCTATTTTTTATCTCTCAATTTAGTTTTTCTGCCTGCCTTATATTATTTTGCTTTTTCCATTTTTTAACTTCATTTTATTAAAATGGAATCAAGAATGATCTTGAAAAGCTGATTCTGATCTGTCTTCCAAAGTGTTTGCTCTTCTCCTGCTTTGGTGATATCTGAAAAATGTCAAAAAGCATTTTGTATTCCAGTGTCTAAATTATAACATGAAAACAGTGATTTGAACTGGGTCTGTCCATCACAAGCTTTTGCAAGAATCTCACATCATATATCCATCCAATCTGAGTGAACTTTGAATAACTGCTATTTGAATGTGACTTTTAATATGCTGTGCACTCATCTTACAGTGATTTTATAGAAGTTGTTGACCTTTTTCGGTTTTACTGGAAATACCAGAGAGCAGCAGCATTTTAGGTATAAGAGGTGTTGAATGGCCATCCTTTCTTGAGGTGAATGGRGACCATGTGTAATAACACACATACATAGTCTATTTTTCTTAACGCTAGCAAATATGAACCACTCATCCTGCATCTTTCATTTATATCTTTTACTGGCTTAGTACGTGCATGCTCTAAGTAAGACCGTCTAGGACATTTCTGTTCCTTACCTACCTCTCCTCCTCCATTTTTTTTTAACTTTTACTTTGTGAAGATCTATAGCATGTAACAACCAGTCAAATATATCTTCTAACTGCAGTTTAACTACAAAATTTAACTTCAAAACTTACTATATAAAAGCAATGATTGAACTATAGTCTCTTTATTTATTAAAGACCAAGTCTTSTGCTGTGCTTTTCTTGGTAACCTGTAATAGGGTGATACTTCCTTTGTTTATCCTTCAGTGAGATCTCTAGAAGGCCTAAAATTAATGAAGGATCATGAAGTACATGGATAGCAGCAAATGTTAAATGACATATATAGATATGTACATACACACTATATATATATATGTATATATATATATTTGTGTGTGTATTTATATATATATTTATACATACTATTTATTCTGGAAAGAATTTTCTCTTTCCAGATGAATTCACAGCTGTGGCGTTTCCTTTTGGCATACCTGGACTTTGTGATTGATAGGATATTTATTACATATCTACTTCCAAGTAAAGGATTGAGAAATGAAAATGTCAGAGCACTGGACAGAACTGCAGTCTTTAGCAGACAACACCAAAACTAGTCCCTACTTGTTTTATGGATTAATTTTCATTATTAATTTTCAGCACTAATTTTCAGTATTCCGTTAATAAGGAAGAAGTCTCACTTTGTACTATGCCTGATATTTATAATTATCTTCAGTATGTTTCAATTTTGGCTTTCTTCTGTCTTTCTCCTTCTTGACTATATTCTTTGTGCTCCTGACACCAAAGCCTGGTGATCTCCTATCCAAAAAGCAGTTGTGTCTTTACTTGCTTCTTGAGAAGTAAATTTCAGTTGTCATCTTTTATGTATACAACCTCTTGACTTTTTTTTTCACTCATTGGATATTTAAGATTTGATATGTAAGTATTAGCTCAAACAGTTATAATCAGTTATTGTAATAGTAATTCACACTAGGTGGCATGACCAGTGTTCAATGTTATTTATTTTTATAAAACCTGCAACACCAAAGGTTGTTGCAGCATAAGGGTTAGATCAGTGGCTATATCAATAACCCAGTATCCATAAAATAAATACAAAACCTCCTAAGTCCTATGGCACCAAATTGGTTAGTTTTGTAACTTGATGTGAGCTGGTGTTTTGCAGTTTTTTGATGTCCTGAAGTTATTTAGTGTCCTGAAAGATCTGCTAGTGGCCACCATCCATGGAGGAATCTCCCCTTTTGGCTTATCATTCTGCAGTTACGTAGATGCTTGGTCACTGGGCAGATCATAGTTGATTGCAGTTAGTTACTACATCAAGTTGAACCCTTCAGGAAACCCCATAAATGACACAGCAGGTTCAAATAGGCTTTTAGCTTATTTTGTCTGGTTTCTACTGCCAATCTTCACTTAGCTTATGCTAAGATCATCTTGAGTAACTATTAATACAAAAATTTAGTTATTTTTTCYTATAATACTTCAAAAAATTTCTTTTCATCTCCCACATAATTCCAAGTAAAATGTATTTTTTAATGATCATTTAGAACTAAAGTTCAGCTTAAGCTAAAACCTACCATAAATGAATATCTTCACTGGAACCTAAGGACATAAACAGGAAGAGGTTTAGTGATCAGGCTTAGGTCCAGGCCTATTTCTTGCTTTTGCACTATTCTGCGTAGTAGTACCATTTTATCTCTTGTGTTAGCTTAGACTACACATCCCCAATATTGTTTAAATCTTTTGTTCAAACTAGGTCTACAAGGCTGTATTTTCTGTCTTCCTTATATGGTCTCATGCGGCACTGTGTGAAAAGCTTTATTAAAGTAAAGCGATCTCATCTTCTACTTCTTTCTTATCCATTAGACTAAAAGTTACTGTGTCAACGGAGGAAATTAGATTGTTTTGACATGATTTACTCTTGAGGAAGCTGTGTTGGCTATTTTTTATCACCTTTTTATTATCCTGTAGAGTGCTTATAAATTGGCTGTTTAATAACTTCTCCCAGCATCTTTCCACATATTAAAAATATTGTGACTGATCTGTGATTTCTCAAGTCTTCCCTGTGTTTAAAGATTAATGTTATGGTTTGCCCTTTTTAGTCCCCTGAGACTTCCCTCTTCTATGAGATCTCAAAGATAACGGCTGATGATTTAGATAAACTTTGGTTGTTTTGTTAAGTGCTCTAGGTTTTATTCCTTTGCTCCTACCTCTGCTCTGGCCAATCTAACTGTATCAAATATATTTAAATACCTTTTAATATGTAATTTTATTTTAGTTAGGGTTTCTGTGATAGAATTTACTACTGTAGCTGTTTGATCACAAACTGTTCTGCATAGAGAAGGATAATATGGCATTGAAAACTATATCCATCCTAAAAAATGTTTGCTATATGATCTTTTTCTCATAAGAGATCTGCCTTTTCTTTTCTTGTGTTCAAGTTTAAGAGGTATTTATAGATCCTCTGTCTCTTCCTGTTTAGCATCTATTTTGTACCTTAAGCTTTCAGGTTTTATCCTAGGTAGTTGTGCTGTTTCTTTATACTGCTGCTTAGTTATGAAGTTTGTATGAAATCCTTTCCTACTTTTTTTTTCAGTCTTAGTAGAAATCCTGGTCTAGCTGTATTGTATTTTTAATTCTGTTTTCTGTTATTCCTCTTCTTCTGGAGAACTCTATTCTCAAAAACTGACAATTCTTCACTATTGTTTTTCCGTAGAAAATCCTGCCATATCACTCATCTGTTCCCCAAATTAGTGGAAGTCTCTGAAAGACCATTTTTTATTCTCTGTTCTTTTTCTTAGAATTGTGAACCCTATCCTCCTGTGTTCATCCCCACTACTACCCACCTTCTAGTCCTGAGCTGCTTCCTCTCAGTTAAAAAGAAGTCTGAGGTAGTTTTCTTAACTAACTCCCACATTGCACCCAGTGCTTTCTAAAACTTTTATTAGTAGTTATGTGTGGCTGTATTGTTTTCTAACAGGTATTAGGTAATTAGTGTTTGCTTTTATCACTAGTTTTCACTCTTTTTGTTACCAAACATATCTCATTTCCCATGTCTGACAAACGAGTTTAAAACACTACCATTAAGAGGATTTGTCCTTTTCTTTTTATATGCATCCAGAAAAAAATACTGTGTATTTAGAACAAATACGTCATTCTTAATATTTAAGTCCTCTCTTTTTTTATTCTGTCATTTCTCCTTTAAATTCCAGCATTGGGACTCGTCATGAATATTTGTGATACCAGCGAGGCTGTAGTTTTGAGAGTATACTAGGACTTTACGTTTTGCCAGTGTTTTGTCTGTGTGACGTTCAGAGAGTGCAGCTCAGGTGGTTGTCCACTTTTCTTCCTTCTCTCTCTTCTGTTAGCAGAAAGCCACAATCTATTCTCAGTTCCTTTGGATAGATAACACTTATGTTTTACTCAGTGGGGGCTTTTACCAGCAGCCCCTGTCAACTTAATCTACAGTTTCTTTCTCTAGATTGCTGAATTGATGGTTTCTCTCTTCATTGTATGGTGCTGCTTGTATAGAGGTTTTATAATTTGTTAAAATTTGGGTTTGTAAGGCAAACTTAATATAAAGTTCAGTGGTAAATATTAGGGAAGAGTGATTTACCCTTGACATAGGTAGTGTCTGGAGGGTTTTTTGTGATTAAGGAGGCAATACACCCTGTAGTATGTCAACCACTAGGACYAGAATGTGTTTTAACTGGGTAGGAAATTTGTATTTTCATACTTATTCTATAGAAAATATTTCATCCTTGTGCAAGTCAAAATAACTTGTTTCATCTCCTTCAGAAAGCCAATGCTATGATTCACCATTACTGTGACTGTAAATGCAAATGAGATGGAGTAAACCAATAGTATATGTTATCTTTAGTTATTAGAAGCTGTGTATCTATCCCACATGTAGCTGACTAATGATAATGTTTATTGGTTTCAAGATAAAAACTAGTAGAGTAGCTTATTGCAGCTGTTAACTGGGGTAATATCATGGTGATATTCATTTGTCCTGTACTTATAAGATCTCTTAGGACCCAGAGGAATGTAGCACTTAAGGGAGATACTAGGAAGTTTTTGTGCAAAACTTCTATTACTATTATTACTGTTATTCTGTATTAATAAGGCTTTTCTGTGCTACTTAGATAAATTTGACTGACAGTTAATTCTTAGCTCTATACATCTAGTGTAATCTTCTGTGCTCGTAATAAGTGCCACACCTTCATGGAATATTTTCTTATCATTAGGGAATTCAAAGTTCACACAGGGATATTTATGTAGAAGTTTTAAATCTTTCATACAACCTTTATCCTAAATCAGAAAACTTGATTCAGAAAATTTGATGTATATCTCCTGTTGCTTGGCTAACTTACCCTCGTTTGCCAGGCCTTTACCTCTGGGTTTTATATGCATATGTGTGTGGGTATATCTATATATATGTGTGTGTGTGTGTGTGTGTGTGTGTGTGTGTGTGTGTGTGTGTGTGTGTGTGTATACACACATACATACACACACACACACATTTCATATACGTAAAATAATGTAATGTATGTATATATCTATACATACATATGTATTTATATATAGATAGAGATACACACACATTACATTATTTTTTATATATATGAATATATATGTAAATGTGTAAATTTATTTTGCATGTTTCCAGACAGAAAGATGGCTGTTCATCTGTCTTTCCCACTTAAAGTGATGGAGTGCTGATCCAGACTAGAAATACTAGATAAGAGGATCATCAGTACATAGTCAGAGTCAGTTAAAGGCAAAGGACACTTTTGGGAGTTGTTGGATCTTGCTTGCTCTTGGAACCACTGAAGTAGCTCCACCTTCCTTCCAGCTGCAGAGTAGTCTGGCTATAGCTGCTGGACCAAGCACTGTGGCAGTCATCAACAAAGGACAGGATCATCCGGGGTTTCTTTTCTTGGCCTTTTTTTTTTTTTTTTTTTTTAATGTAAAAGGGGCCTATGTAGCCAGCCAGCCTTTTTCTCTGCTGTTGTTGTTTCCTACAGTAAAAGTGACTTTGCAAGTGATGTGATACATTATGTTGTCCGGTGACTTGTCTTGTCCAGCGTATTTCCACCCTTTTCCCTTTGGGTTGTGCTGTGACACTGGTGTAGCAAGCCCCAAAGTAGGTCTGATAAGTCAGAAGGTGTCCAGGCAAGGCAGTGCTTGTACTGGGAGATCGCTGATAACGGCCTGTTCTCTATTATGTGAGAGAGCTAGTAATAGATTTTCTGAAAGCATTCTTCGCTTAGGGCTTTTTAAAGGGTGAGGTCCTGGGGAAGAGGAGCAACTTTACAAATCTAGTATGATTAGCAGTGCAGACGTAGAGAATTCCTGTATAAATCAGGTGTAGAAAATAGCATACACCAATAGAACAGTGCTTGGCTGCCAGGAGACTGAGGAAGAGGCAGGCAAGTACAGGTGCTGCAAATCATAAAATGCATTGATCTGATATCCTGGAAATAAAGCCCAGTAATCCACAGGTGGATTAACTGCATATGAATTCAGCAGAACTAGGTCAGCAGAAACCTAGAGAAAAAGAGCAGAATTTAACCTGGAACATTTGCACTAAGCCTATCTAACGTATGAAGGACATACTGTGCTAGAATTAAGGTCTAGTCAGGGTTTCTGTGTGTGACAATTTTTGATAGCAAATGTGTATGGAAGAAGACAAATTTACAGGCTGGTATTCTCTTTTTGCTTCTGAGATTTGGTGTTTTGGGGATTTCCTGAGCCACACTATTGAATCTGATATACAATGTTAGTGCTATCATTCTCGAGTTTGATCATATGAAATCTTTATATGTATAGAATCAAATTTACTTGTGCTGAAAACCTACTGTGGTAGTGAAAGTAATTATATTGCATATGACAAAAAAAAGATTTCTGCTTATCTTATGGTTTCTATTCTCCTCTACCATAAGTGATTCTAAATGGCAAATAATTCATACTTATATTTGTGTATTTTAATTTTAAGACATTGCCCTTTTAGTATTATTAGTACTGCAGATGATCTTAATATATATTTCAGAAAACTGTTGTTGCCGTCGCAACAATACCCAGAGTTCGGGTGAGGTCAGGAGCCCGCAACACCGCCCGCCCCTGGGCCACTCCACACTGACTCCCTCAGGAGGATGCGGCAAATGGCGTTTATTGCGTCGTTACAATTCTTTATATACGCGCTCGCACTGTCTTTTCCTGTCTTAGCCTGCCTCGTCGTGACGTCACATCCTGTGATCTTCCACAGCGCCCCGTTTCGCCTACCACAAACTGTATGTAGGATGCAATTGAAGATGGAGTATCAGGAATTCCCTCCTTTCGCTGAAGTACGTAAAACTGTACATTCATACATAAAGGTGTAGATTATATTGCAATCCATCAGCACATGCTCCTGGTCCAGGAGGTGAATGGAGAAGGCAATGTAGTACTGAATCTGAGTTAGTAAACACTGATAAAAGAAAGCATATGSGGACCTGCTGTACGTCCAAGCTTTCCCACCCATAACTGCCTTTTCCACCTAAATCTTTCCATAGAATTTGAGGATTTCTGTATCTTTCTGGGACTGCTGGGCCAGAAGTACTGGGTGATTGCTAGTTAGAAGTACTGCACAGTTGCAGTACATTCTAGCTATGTCCGTGATTCATGCACAGATTATTTACACAGTGACTGTACCTGAAGTCGACTGCTTCAGGGTGTCATCTGCAGAATTGCAGAATGTTGATTGCAGTAATCCACATAGATGTGTACTGGCATACTGCAAGTACAGTGGAAAATGTTATTAATATTTTTTCCCACACTAAAATAACTAAATTTTAATACTGGGAAAATAGTACAATTTTCTTTAGGTTCTGCCTTTAGGTTGCAGAACACATTATTTGCTTTCTGTTAATTTCCATCCTTCCCCTATATGCCTTTCCTCTAAATGAAATGATGCTCAGAGGAATTTGTATCCTGATCTGACATATATCCTTCATTTTAATTTTTTTCAAAACCTTTATTTTACTAAAGCTGAGACTTACAACAAACTAACTTTCTAATTTTTCCTAAAAATAGGACATAAATATTGTCTCTGGGTATATTGTCAAAGGAATCTGCATGCTTAGGACTACCTTATCTTTTAGTACATTATAGTGTTAAGAGTCTGATGAGTAGGATTCCATACAACGTGCTATCTTTTAAGGTCCTTGATGTTACACTTCCTTCTGATTCTCCTTTAATATTTTTGGAGTTCTTAACACAATGTTTTCTCCTTATCAAGTTCTAGCTATATGTTTATTAGCTGATTGTATTTTGCTGTGATTCAAACATACTCTACGATTTTTTTTCAAAACATTCTGTCTCGTTTGACTGTTGCAATATCAGCATTCTATGTTGGACTTGCAATCTGATTCACATTAGATGGCAAGTATATATCAGTAACTTGATCTTGTTTTCTTAAGTCTGATTTCTAGCAGCCCAAGTTATTGGATTCTTTCACTTCTTAAAACAAACTTTTCTTTTGCATATTGAGAAAAAAGATGCCTGCTATACCTTCTCTTTTCCTACACACCGGTAGATCAAACCAATCYGATAACCAATCTGAGAGCCTTCAGTGATGGAACGACTGGCTGGGTAAATGAGGGGAGAGCAGTGGACGTTGTGTACCTTGACTTCAGCAAGGCTTTTGGCACTGTCTCCCATAACATCCTTCTAGAGAAGCTCAGGAAGTGTGGGTTAGAGGAGTGGACAGTGAGGTGGATTGAGAACTGGCTGAAAGGCAGAGCTCGGAGGGTTGTCATCAGTGGTGTGGAGTCCAGCTGGAGGCCTGTGGTTAGTGGCATCCCCCAGGGCTCGGTACTGGCTCCCATCCTGTTCAACTTCTTCATCAATGACCTGGATGAGGGGACAGAGTGCCTCCTCAGCAAGTTTGCTGATGATACCAAGCTGGCAGGAGAGGCTGATACACTTGAGGGCTGTGCTGCCATTCAGAGAGACCTGGGCAGGCTGGAGAGCTGGGCAGAGAGGAACCTCCTGAGGTTCAACAAGGGCAAGTGCAGGGTCCTGCAACTAGGGAGGAATAACCCTCAGCAGCAGTACAAGCTGGGGGCTGACCTTCTGGAGAGCGGCTCTGCAGAGAAAGACCTGGGAGTGCTGCTGGTGGATGACAAATTGACCATGAGCCAGCAATGTGCCCTTGTGGCCGAGAAGGCCAGTGGTCTCCTGGGGTGCATTAGGCAGAGGGTTGCCAGCAGGTGGAGGGAGGTGATCCTGCCCCTCTGCTCAGCCCTGGGGAGGCCTCATCTGGAGTACTGAGTCCAGTTCTGGGCTCCCCAGGACAAGAAAGACATGGAGCTACTGGAGAGAGTCCAGCGTAGGGCTACAAAGATGATCAGAGGGCTGGAGCACCTGCCCTATGAGGAACGGCTGCGAGAGCTGGGCCTCTTCAGCCTGGGGAAGAGCAGCCTGAGGGGGGATCTTATCAATGTGTATAAGTACCTGAAGGGAGGGTGTGAAGGGGATGGGGACAAACTCTTTYCAGTTKTCCCATGTGACAGGACAAGAGGCAATGGGCAGAAGTTGAAACACAGGAAGTTCTGCCTGACCGTGAGGGGGAATTTCTTCCCTGTGAGAGTGACGGAGCACTGGACCAGGTTGCCCAGAGAGGTTGTGGAGTCTCCTTCTCTGGAGCTCTTCAAGGCCTGCCTGGATGCAACCCCGTCTGACATGCTCTCGGTGACCCTGCTGAGGGGGGAGGTTGGACTGGATGATCTCCAGAGGTCCCTTCCAACCTTACTGATTCTGTGATTCTATGAAGTATAAGACAGTAAAGTAACAGTAAATAGTCTGAAAATTAGGACATATATTCTTTCTTTCTCTATGATATGACTGTATACCTTGCTTTAATTTTATCTCAAATTAATATGGCAAGATGTAAAACTCTACTGTTTTAAATTTTTCATCCTATTTGCAGTTGCAAGTAGCCTAAAACAATATATCCTAACTTTTAAGACAGCAGGCATGGGATTTCTAAGGCATTCAAAAATCCATTGCACTATTTTAGATATCTGATTATTTTATTTGTATGAGGATACCAGGAAATTGCCACAGATATTTAGTACTAGTAGTTACCACTAACTATTTGTTACTTGCTTTTAATTTTTAAATAGTACAACTGTATAATATAAAAGTATCTCAATTATATCTTAATATAAATTTTAAATAGATGAACACTTGAGTACAATATTTTTACTTAAAGGTCAGCGAAACACAAATGAAAAATCTGGAGGAGATATCCAGCTACTGCCTTTTGACTACTATATGTGTATATATATGTGTTTATATGTTATCCACATGAGATTTTAAAGAACACATTATTAATGGAGTTTGAGCTATTTTGTGAATACTAAATATTTAACACTACTGCAGTGCTAGTAAACCTCTAGTTAACCTCTCGTTAACATCTAGATAGTCAAAGATCAGTAAGAAAACTAAGATTAGTTTGGTCTTGCTGCACGTATTTTCTGTGAGTTGCAATGTAATTACATGATGTACCACAAAGCTTCATTTCTAAAATGATGTGCAAGTTATCATGAAGGACTCCAGAGGAACTTACTAAATTCTGACAGTTAGGTAGGGCCATGGATGGTATTTTTTTGACCACAAAYATAGAGAAATGTATACTACAAGACAAAAAGCTGAATTACTGGAATACATTGTTGTACTGTAAATAATTGCAAACAGACTTGGCTTTTATTCTGTGCAATTCTAATAATCTACTCAGAGTGTAGTTCCAATATGTAAAATATTAAAATTGGCTGAAATTTATGTCTAGAAGCCTTTGGCCAAAGTTATGGGCAGCAAGGGTTGATTGGTGAGGAGGAAGTGGAGTGAAGAGGAAAGAGACTGAGGCGGTGTTTGTCCTTCTTATGCACAACAGAAGTGAGGAACAGTGACTGAAGTGTCTATGGGACTCATGCAGGTCACAACGTGTGTGGTAGGACATCTGTGAGTGATGGAACACCTAATGCGTTCTGCTTGTATCTATCTTTAAAAATGACATAAGTCAACTTAGAATAGGAAGAAAGGAAAATAAAAGAACAAATGGAGTGATAAGTTCTCTCTTTTTCAGTCAAAACTTGCTAAGTATTATGCAGCAGACTCATGGGAGAAGTTTTTTTAATGCAGAATTCTGCATTAAAATGACCCTATCAGGCACATTCTCTGCTAGAAGCCTAATGTTATGGGCTGTTTTCATCACATGATCTAATCCATCTGAAGCTACAAGTATCCTATAAATCTAATTATGGGCATACATATATATACTATCTGGTGCACCTAATGGCTGCCCTAACAATGACCTACAATGTATGGGATTCAAGAAATTTGAAAGATCTCACATGATGCAAAATAGGTTGGATATTCTAATATTCTGACCATTCAGGACAGAATAGAAAATTTAAAAGAAAATGGAAATGCGTCCTCAACATTATATAACTGGCCTATAATGCTTGAGAAGGTTACATACTACTTTATAAATATCAATAAATATTAACTCTTTTCAGTGCTTCGTTTTCTCCACATCCAGTAGTTATAATTTCTAGCTGTTTTTCCATGTTTAAGCTTCTGAGACCAATATTACTGGATTTTTCTTTCCATGTGAAAAAATCAATTATCAATCAAACTAAATGTTGAGATGCTGGGTTGTAAGAAAGGCAGCACGTGAGTCTTAGAGGAGGGAATTTATCAACTCACCAAACAAGTTGAATACAGGGTAAATGAGCTGGACTGCTTAGCTAATTATTGCTAATCCAAGTTTTGCTGATAGAAACAATGTTTTCTGCATATTATAAATTGATAGTATTTCTATTAAGACTCTAATACAGGGTTTCTATAGTATGCTACATAGTATTCCATAGAAACTTGTTCTGGTGTATTCTCTCAGCAATGGCTTATTTTTTTCTGTGTGTTTGCTGTTGTACCATCCTGTTGTAAAAGCAATATAAGTAGTCTTTCTTTAAAACTGTAAAAACTGTAACCTCAAAATTGTGAGATTTATTAATCATTGGATCTAATAGTTTATCATATTGAATAGTATTTGTTTCTGGGAAATGACTTCACTGCATTGCCTCGTATTCATCATCAATGAATTTTGAATGATGCAAGTGAGCAAGAGACAATATCTCTTGTGTTCATAAGCATCTAGCAGAAATCTACAATCTGTATGCTGAACCTGTTTACAGACAGAAGAAAGAAAGGAAGAGTAAACTGCTTAGGAGCAAATAAACAAAAAAAAGACACCAACCTTATAGCAGACATAACAATATTTGGCTCTAAGTCTATAACAATAATAGTATTTAAGATTATTTGGTTTATTTGGTGGTAAGTAGGCAGAAGAAAGAAATGGCTTATATATAGTAGGAACGGAACTAGATAAGAGAATGAAATTAATCAAATAAAGGAAATTCAAGAAACAGAAGCTTCTTCTGCTGTCAGTATGTTTAAAACCAATTTAAATGGATTATCTGAACCATCTAGTGAGAAGAGGTGCACTGAAAGTTCTAGTTTCATCAGGGCGTAAGGAAGACTGTTAATGATGAGTCCTTGAACTCTTAATAACTTGTTAGAAAGGATATTGTACTATAAGAAGTCCAATATAGAGTTCGACTGAAGATAAAACTTCTAGAGATAAAATGTTAAGGTTTCAGGAAGACTAGCTGACATCTGTGAAAATCCAGTCTCAGTGGATAGTGACAGGCTTGAAATTGTTCAGAGTTCGAAGTCTGACAAAGAGGAGAGGATGGAATGCAGTGTTGTCATTTGTGCTTCCTTCCAAAGGGTAAAATAAAAATATAGAGTGCTGTAGTAATGCAGAAGCAAATAAACTCACACTGTATTTATCAGGGACTGCCAAAGAAACTTTATTCAGTGCAGTAAGTCTCCATATCTAGCTTTGGAAGTACAGAGAATAAGTAGACTCAACTGAATCTTGTAGAAGATTGTAGAAGCTCTTTTATAAAGAGCTTGTCATAGAGAATGATTCAGTGCTGCTCTATAAGAAAACATGTTGTTATTATAAGATGTCATTAATAAAAACAGACCTTATTTATATATAGGATATCTAGGAGAGCAATATAGGCATACATATATATAACAGGCACTAGAACTTTAGCAGTAATTCTACAGACTATTCAACAGAAGAGAGGAGCATGTAGCAGAAGAGCAATCCTTCTGCAGAAGGGAGGGCACTGAAGTAAGCTTGGTTTTCAATCTATTTTGCAGCTAGCCTTGAGCAATGATTACTTTTAAAGGTTTCCAGTAAAAATGGGTAAATTAAGTACAGAAAAATGACTCAAAAATCAATGAGAAAGTTATCCAAGCCAGGAGCATTACCTGTGGGCTTTCCTATAGCATTCAGTAATTTTTGCTGTCCTAAGCCCTACATCAAAAATCCTCTCAATGCTGATCTTCATTAGAGGACTGAAGTCAAGGACTGAGGATATATAACAAAGGAAGCCTACTCCTTTTAAAAACTAATTTCAAAGCACCATTAATGAATAAAATTCATCTAAAATGAATTTTGAGCATCAGGTTCTTAAGGCATTTTGGTCCCTAATGCTGATCCATTTCAAAAGCAGTTCAGTATCTATATAAAGGTGTTGGCTGAGTACCTTCAACTTTAAAATAAATGGCAAGCTGATCCCTTTGTGATAAGATTGATCCCCAGATCTGCTTCAGTAGAAAAATCCATTCTTTAAATCAACTCATAGTGCATTTTGTCTTCAGATAACAGTGTATGATAGACATATGTGAAGAAATTAGATCTCTGAGGTAGATGATTGCACCTTGAGAGTTAGACTACTGTCAGTACTTGCACTAGCTTGTTTAGATTTTTATCTCAAAATGTACCTTCCAGTCTAAGTGCCAAAGCCTTAGCATACAGAACAGATGTGAGCCTTACAGCATCACGAACTGAACTGTGCGCTTTCCTAGGTCTGCTGCCTCTGTTCCGAAACACCACCTTGGACATTCTCATCTATGGTCAAATTGACTAATAGTTGGCCTATCTGAAACCACAAATAAAATTAACTAAAGTGCATAGATTTACAGGTAACTATCACTCTATTCATTAATAAGACAAATACAACGAATTTTTAAATCACGATAGTATGTTTGGTATTCACTTGAAACAGGACTGATACTGTTTGTAGTCCTATAGAAACACTTTGGTTTTCTGTGACACTGTAATACAAATGCTCGCAGTTAAATTCCTACACATATTGGACAGAAAATTTTGATGTAACTAGTATGTGCTTTGTTGCCAAACATTGTCTGATATAAAATGTCACATATTAAAATGCAAACCTCATGATTTCTGCATGAATCACTGTTCCCAGAACAAAGCTGTGGGATTATGTATGTGTATCTGTTCTATTTCTTCACATAAAGCGMAAACATAAACAGTAATTATTGTATAGAAAGTGCAGCTGAAACCAGCCATGTTCCAAGATCACAGGACTTTAATAGTGGCTACTATCTCTTGGCATGAAATAGTGCAAAGAGGAGCTATCTAACTACAATGTGATAGAAAAATCAAAAACAAAGATGAAACAAGGAACTGAGTTGATGCTTTCTTACACCAATGGTATAATAAGCAGGAGTCAGTGTAACACAAGAGTATATTAGATATTAAATTGATATGGCTCTTGTGGGCAAGATTGTGCCTTATGGCACATTGCTGTGTTGATGGTGGTGGGACAACATTTGCTGAGATAGATAAAGTACATTACTAAATCATTCCTTGGCAAAGTATAGCACAAATATGTGCTAGCAATCAGCACTAATCCCTCTGTTTCAGGCTGCACTTCTTTCTTTTACTCTGAAAATCAATTATGAAAGTGTCTGCCTGATACAACAGTGGAAATGACATTGCATGTAAAAGAGCTAAAGGCTTTTGACTGCTTAAGTGATGAGGAATTTCAGTGCCTACGCAATCAGGAGATTGAGCYCTGCAACTACAGCCATTTCACCTGTCACATTTGATCTGCTCAAAATACACGCTCTAACTTTTAAGTGTTAGATGGCCTGGGAAATGCGATGAGAAATACTTGCCCCCCACGCGCATGTGCATGTGCATGCATGGAGGAAGACAAAGGTTACCCTTCAGCCATCGCAGGCCTTCAGAGCAACATGAATGTAGCTGCAAATGACATGTGTCTCACCCCGACATGATACTCTTGTTCCACACCAGGCTTGAGTTTCTTTCTTACTCTGTAGGCCCCAATTGGGAGTTATRCTGGGGTCCTGACAGCTGGACATGACGGTGTTCAGCTGCGTTCCTGTCACTGGTTTGGCCCAGAACTGTAAATCCCTGAGGTCCTACCTTGTCCTTAATGCCAAATTAGCCTCTGTGGTCCTACGAATAGAGAAGGCAGAAGCACCTTGTCTCTCATTGTGCCAGGATTATCACTAGGCTACCAGAACAGCCTTCTTTCCCATTCTAAGTTTCATTGCAAAGTTTTCTAGTTTTATTTGTTTTCAGCAGAACACTGGGATTTTATTGCAAGTCCTGCTTGCCATTCTTATGTTAATTGACTTTTAAATCTGTGGCTGTTTTCAAAGGAATCTGCTTCTTTGCCAGAATTGTTGATTTGAGTTCAATCTAAGGCCAATGCTTTGCTTGAGCTAAACTTATGAGTTTGTTTTCCATAACTCTTATTTCCCCTTGATCTCATAGCAGAGTGTTCAGATTTGCAGATGCACTCACTCCTTCAGACATTTTAAGATAGGTCTAATTAATATCCATCTTCAGCATTTTGCAATTTTCGGCAATTATCTCTATATTTCACTTTTAACAATTAATAAATTGCCTCATGAAATTGCACTTCAACAGAGACTAGCAATAAAGGTAACCCTGAGAACAGGCACACCTCAAAATGCACAGTGACAGGGTTTATTAATTACTACAGTGAAATTCACAGCACTTAGTTAAGATAAAATCATCTAGTTCATGAACTGAGAATATATGACAGTTTATGTCAGAATATGACCTTTTAAATATATCACTCCTCTGTTCCATAATTCTGTTCCTTTAACTTTACAACACATTAGTTGGTTCAGTAAATTTAATCTGTGAGCTGAAATAATTTTTACCTGAATAAATGATTTATTAAAATTGAAGTAGTTTTTCTTATGGTAGTTAAATTCTTAGAAGAAGTCTCCTAGAAATTGCGTGTTAATGCCAAGAAGATTTGAAAGATTTCAGCCCTTTATAGCCATGAGGGATATTGCCTTATGTGCTACCTCAGTGAACTATGTTATATCTCAGCTTTAAATTGTTGCAAGCTCTAAAATTCTTCTCGAGATCAGAGAGAAATAAGGTTGGAGTTCAAATTATTTAGCTTTATACAGCGTATGCTGTGATAATTTTGGTTGTCCAGATTGTGGGAATGGATTGCAATAATCTGTCCAGTGTGTGAATGCATTGCTGCCCTCTATCACTGTAGTCAGCGGTGCTGACTGCACTATTTGCCTTTCCTATCAATAATTCAAGATTCTTCTTCTTTCTTTTTTTTTTATTTTCTCTGTTATAGATGGATATACATCTCCTACATACATCACAGAATGTCTATTATATTATAATGTAATCTGTGTAAAGTATTTTTTAATATATATAGTCCGAACTGTGTTTATGAATTAAACTAAAGTGATATTTTCATCATTTTTAAGGGTTTGTTCCTCCTCTTCCTGTCTTTTCCATGTAATTGGCCTGATATCTTTTTCAAGCTTATTAATAACAAAACATCATTTACTACAAGGGGTACCAAGGCCTCTCAAGAGACTCATTTACATTTTACCTCATTTTTATAATTAAAATCATATAATATGAATTATTTTTACACATTAATTATTTTCCATTTCATTTTGTTTATCTATTGATTTTTCCCCCTGGCATATTAGTAGCTGAATTTCTGATCCTGCAATCCTTTCCGCATATACTTAATCATACATGTGTGCACAGTCCCACTGACTTCAACAGAACAGCTCATCTCTGTAAAGCTAAGTAGATGTATAATCTATTGCAAGATTTGAGTCCAAGGACTTATTTAGATTCTACATAAGAAGAAAAAGCATGAAAGGAAAGTTGATCTTTTCTTTAGTCTATATTTGCTACGGACTGATGCACAGTGTTCTTTTGCAATACATGGAACAAACTCTTAATGATAGTTCCTTAGACACATAATCCATGGGCATATGCTTATAGTTGCACTACATACTGTCACAACTTTAAAATTATTAACTTATTCAATATATTGTTCATGTATTTTATGAATTAAAGCGCCAGAGCATGACTTACAGTGTGATTGATGCTTTTGGAGAGATATGCAAAAGAAGCAATATAAAAACTGGCAATATATTAAGTTAGTCTGTATGTTCAGTCCTCTTATTTTGTGTGTTAGACAAGGGATGATCTTAGCTGCATTATATTAGGTGCATAGTCCATGAATTTCCTGCATGAAATAGGAAAGCTATGCAGAATCTTGAAATTAGATTTTAAACAGTCTGATCAATGGTATAGTTTTTTTTATATATATATATATGTATATATTTCTGGTAGATTGCAAACAAAATTAATGAAATCAAATGTTTTTTAAGCATCTGTAGCAAACTAAATCACTAGAGAGAAATCTCCTTCTGCTTTTATTTGTATCAATTTAAAGATTTGGTAATAGTTCATGGACAAAATTCTTTCCTTTCTGTATTTTGACTGGGTACTAATAATGTGTTAGCTTATAATTTAAGTATAAGAGCCATAACTGATTTTTCAGAATAACAACCATTTCACATCTAACATATCAAATGCCTTTAGAAAAAAATCCAATTACAAAAAATCTTTTCCACTATGTTTGTTTTTTAAACAATCAAATGATAATTAGATAATGTTTAAGCTTTATTGAGTGATTGTTTTCTCCCAGTAATTTTTCAGTGCTCATCAGCAATCAATTACTTTATAGGGAAAATGCTATTTGAATTGATAGTGTTTTTCATCTCTATTTTGTGAGCCAAGATACTTATTTTACCCTCTTGCATTAAGTGATACAATTTAAAATGCAAAAATTGCTATAATTTATTCATTTAGGGATTTTCTTCRTTCTACAACACATGATTTTCTGTGGAAAACAGCAGAACTTAATCACAGAATCACAGAATCAGTAAGGTTGGAAGGGATCTCTGGAGATCATCTAGTCCAACCCCCCTGCTCAAGCAGGGACAGCTAGAGCGTGTTAGACAGGGTTGCATCCAGGCAGGCTTAAACATGGCATCCACGTTGAATTAACTTGGATATAACCTGGTGAAAATCTGGATAAACAATTTGTTAAAGATCCATTACGTCCTTCTTTTCAAACCATCCCTCTGCACAGCAATTTTAAACCCATAYATTTTTCTTTTCCTTTGGAAAACTGTGTAAGGAAAATATGATCCTACTTAAATATCGGCCCATGTCTAAGCCAGTAATCAACTACAAAATTGTTTGTAAGGTTTGAGGACTATGACTTGTAAGAAAAAGGAAGATACAGACAATGGATCTGAAATTATGTCTTAATGCCTGTGGGTTGTCAAAGAAAGAATTCACATGTGTACTGTGATTCCTCCATGTCTCTCCTCCTCATGCTTTTCCCTAGAAGACTGCCAACAGAGTATAACCACATCATTGAAGTAATCTATGAAGCTGTTAGGTTGCTATGCAAATAAGTAGTGGAGTGAAATCTGATGATAGTACTTTTTTTTTTCTTTTTAGGCAAAAACAGCCATTGTTTTACAGAAGAGCAGACTTACCCCTTCCCCTCACAGCTTTTGCTGGCTTTTTAAATAGAAGCAGCCAATGGGGCTGAATGCGGCTTGATCATTCTTGGAGCTGATCTTTCTTCCAGTAGATTTTTGCCTGCTAATAACTGAATTCAACCTCCCCAAACAATTTCTCTGAATTCTTAATTCACTGTTGTCTGGCAATGAGCAGGCAATGCTGCCTTGTTCTGCTCCCTGGATCTCCTTATCCTTTCTCATGTTCTTCTCCTTTATCTCCCTCGAAGCTTCTGCATCTACAAAATCAGAATGGCAAACGCACTTACTGTCCTATTTGTCAATAAATACAGTTGAGCTGTTGAGTTTTGGAACTTCTCATAACGCTTCTTACTGTAGATATGATAGGATTTTAGAAGGAGGTGAAAGAGGCCCAAAAGACTGCCTTGTCTAGTCATCTGTACTCTACTAGGGTCCAAACATAAGGGTAATAGCAATTTTTCCACAATCCAGCCATCTCCTCAGTTGCTCTGTTCTTCAGAATCTATGAAACTTATGAGCTCCAGGAGGATTATAGCAAGAGTGAAACTTAAATGCCTTTCTATATACCACCTCTGAGATTTTGAGACATATACCAGAAAGACACGAAATTGAGAGGTCACGACTATTCAACTTTAAAAATAAGGGGTAAAGTCTTTTCTACAGCACTGTCTAGATGTTGCAAAAAATAAGGAGCCAAAATACTGGTATTCGAGAAGAAAAATGGGAGAACAGATTCTATGAAGAGCAAGAAAAAGAGAAGGAAGACATTTAGGAAAAAAGATCTAAACTTAAATGCAAAGTTTTGAACAAAAAGAGTCAAAGAATAAGGAAAGAAGATAGCTTTCTAATTATTTGCTTAGTTATGGCTAAGAAAGCAGCACTGCTAAAGATAATATAAAAATTTATTTAATTGTAATAGCCAATTAGATATAGACATATAACTGCTTGCAGCTAAGTTATGATACTCCCCCATTTAGAAGTTTGGGGAGGAGGAGAGGTTTTGGGGTTTTTTTCTCCTAAGACTTCATATCGTTTATTAAATTCTAGTTTCAAAGAAAACTTATCATGGACAATTTTTTAAACGATATTAGCCTTTTTATTTACAGAGATATAACAATGTATGACTGAGATAGTGTATACTGTATAGCAGCTTCTTATCTGAATGAATATCAAGCTACACTGTCTCATGAGAAAGCCAATGACTTTTGTCTCACTTTGTATTACTTGTAGAAAAGTAAATATTGACCTCGTCAATCAATACCTATCTCGAAGTCAGTAAAACACTCCACAAAAGACTATATCACTCTATCAGTGAATTAAATTAGTAGTACAGTATCCTGGATAAACACCTGTACTACCATTTTCAGATCTCTATTTCATATTGAATAACACATCTTTTGTGCTTATGAAAGTCCATATATAAAATTTCAGCTGCTCATCCTTTTCAGAAGTGTATTTTATTGGCAAAAAGGGTATCTGCTTATATTTTTAATAAAATCAGTATTTTCTGAATGAAATTTAAGTAAAACTTAAAATTGGTTAGATACAAAATATTTTAAAACTTCAGGAGAAATCTGCTATAATGATCTTCAGCATACTCTTTATTTATAACTGTTGAATATAAAAACAAAAGCAAAAGCAAAACCAAAAACACACACACAAGAAAAAGGAAGTAATTGCCATGACCGGAGCTGGAAGATAAACAGCAGCAATTCTCCTTAGATATGGAAATAATTTTTCCTTTTACAGTAAATTATTTCAAACCTTCCCATCTCCATAGAAACTTCGGGTAAAATCCTATCCCATCTTTTGCAAAACCTATGCTAGTGAATGACCCTGCATCCTGAAATCCAACAGGTAGGGCATATTTGTAGCTCCTCACAAGTCTAAAAGAGTTATCTAACCAAATACTGATCTGTGACTGCTAAACCTTACTGAACTGGCACTCTTTCTAAAGAGGACAATTTTGTATTGTCTGTTTTAAAGTTTTGCTTTCTGAAAAACGTAATATGTGCCTTTTGAAATACAATTTCTGCAACTATGCTTGTGCTGTTGCAATTCCGGTGAGACACGTTTGTGTCCTCAGATTGGCAGATCACTAAACAACTTGCTTCTTTTCAGAAGTGCCCTGGCTAGCTTACTTCAATACAAGAGGTTATGCTGTTCTCATGACTTCTATTTTTGTTTCTCTTTGACCATGTTTTTATTTCATTATCCACTTTTAAGTGACTTTGGAGAAATACTGCTCTTCTCATAAAACTTGGTTGTGTTCTTTAAATCTCTGTATGTTTTCTTTAAAACTCTGTAGCGTGTGGCTTGATTTGCTTTATCTAATGGAATCAATATTTACGATCTTTTCAACTCCTGATTTCATAATTACTCCTATGCTTTTTTTGCCATTTTCCGCTTACATTTGCAGTGCTCATACTGAATTTTCCTGCTGAAATAGCCCTGTACTATTGTCAGAGATGTTTGGATCTTGGGACACGCCCTGTATGAAGGCAGGGGGGTTGGACTAGATCATCTCCAGAGGTCCCTTCCAACCTCAATCATTTTGTGATTCTGTGATTCATGGAGGTTTATGATTTGATTATTTTTTATGAGATAGGGTAGAGGGTCTTGGACATGACCTTTCATGCTGTACCTCGAGTAGCTTATTTGAATGAAACTAATCAGCATAAAGATGGAAAAACTAAATCCTGCATGAGTGTTTTCTTTCTCTTGTTCATTTAGCTTGAGCAATCTGGGTGCTAATTCCTCCACCACCATTCCGAAGGCCTCAATATGGAAAGGAAACACATCATACAGTTTTATTGCTTATACATCACTTAGAATCTATTATGATTGATTTACTTTAAAAGCAAACATTGGTCTACACTGAAAACTGCATTTCTCTAGAAAAATTGGTGCTTTTTTCATATAACAAATATTTAGCTGAAGCTTGGAAAGAAAATGTCTGAAACTCTGACTTATCAATGAGTAATATACATATATTTTTTCTCCTTTAAACTTTAAAATCACACCAATCTATTTTTAGAACTTTATACTAAATGAAAGAGAGGACTTAATCATAAAACAGTGTTCTTAGACTAGCCTGACATTTTTGTGACACACTGTAGTCCTGAGTAACTTTTCTATTGCTTTGAAAATATTTTCACAATTGAAGTGCTGACCTAATCTTAACTAGACTGGTGTGAACAGCAGCAGTGGTAATATAGAAATAAAGAAAATCAACATCTATCTCAATAAAACATAGAAGTAAGTGAAAAGCATATACCTATACTTGCATTTCCCAAAGGGATGTCTTAACTGTTCAATGCTATGAAAGTGCACTATTTTTCTTGAGATTCATTCTGCATAAAAGAAACTGAAGTCATTTTCTTGTTTTCTGCAGTATTACTCAATTTCTACTCATAGCACAGCACATTAGCCTGTCAGGAAAAATCATCACTCAGTAACTCCAGATATGTTTATAACATTCTTTTATAGGCTTCGAGTAATGGATGTACGTCATCAAGATAGAACATATTAAGGAAATGGTTGGTGTGTGTGTGTGTGTGTGTGTGTGTGTGTGTGTGTGTTCACGTGCACTACACAATGGTGTTGCTGACCATATATGAAGTTCGTACTTCAAGTTTTATGAATAGTGTAGAAATTTACATAGAAAGTGATTTTTTTGCCTGCTCTCCCACCCCCACAACAAGCGTTACATCATTATGTTAGCTCACAGCAGTCCCTAACTATTAGTTTGAAATTCAGTTCTTCTGAAGATACATTTTTCTGGAAAATATCTTATTTCCTYATACAGAAAGAAAAGTAAGAGGCTGTGTGGGCTGAGTATTTCTCAATGATGAAACTCAAAAATGAGTTTTGTTTTTATAAATCGTCGTTTTTGTTTTCTCTTGAGTTCTTAGCTCTTCAACTTGGAGCTTAAATAGATCTCCATTGCCTTCTGATGCAGGGCTGTATTTTCTTGCAGTAGGATATGCAGATCTCAGGCATGAATCAGGCAGCTACACAAACACCAGCAGCCCAGTGCGACCTCTGTGGAATGCTACCTTCCTGCAAGGAATTGCAGCGGAAAGATTAAATTGAAATCTACTCATTCCTCTGGCAGCCTGCACATACTACCTCTACTCACCTTCAGGCCCTCATGTTTTTGCATTTCTCCTCTGTACTCTGATGTCTGGATCCTCTTTTCTGTCTTGGTATATTGTGGAGATTATGTCAGAATAGGTAGTAATAGGTATTTATTAACTATTCTTGTGAAATGGGACCAAAAAAAAAAAAA
>NW_028185184.1:2568138-2697150 GCF_003343005.1 Rhea americana
GGGGGGGGGGGTTGGACTGGATGATCTCCAGAGGTCCCTTCCAACCTTACTGATTCTGTGATTCTATGTTTTAATGCATAGCTGTCTATTTCTGGAATGACTGTAGTTATCAGCCTTTGTAATTGCTTCTATCTTTTATCAGATTAGCTGGTAGAAAAATCTTTCTGATTTTTATTCCCTATAGGAAACTTCAAGTAATTTAGAAATATAATTTTCTAAGTTTTCCTTTGAAACTCTTGATTAAAATCTTGTGGACTATTTTGTTTTCTTCTTTAAAATTAATTCATATGCTAAATGCTCATTCTAAGAATTCTTTTTTTGAGTCCAAAATTCTGTATCCTAATGTAATTAATAATTTTTCTATTAAATGAGCTCAAAAAAGATGAATGAAATCAATTAAAATCTTTAAAAGTACTCAAACACTTCCCATTTACTGAACACTGTAGCAGAATCTGTTCCTGGATAATTCTACTTTAAGAGCGTCTTGTGTGGGAAAATATTTAAAAGAAAGTAGCTGAAGTAGTTGGAATGGAAATGGAAGGAATAAGAAATTATAGGACATCTTGGTAAAAAAAGAGAAAGCAATGGTAAAAGAAATACAACTGGGAAAATGTAGTAGGAATTTGCAAAGTGATAGAAAAATAGGCAAAACAGTGAAAGGTAGTTAGAATAAGTGTGCTTGTTTTATGACTTGAAAGAGAACTCTTCTCTGTATCGGAAAGATACATTTAAAGGATGAATTTTTAAAATCTTTTTTTAAAAACAATAATTTAAATTTAGAACCATAACAGTAACACATTCCAGAGCACGTTTTTACCCCACAGATTTGTGCTTTGGGTATCAAATGTAATTGATCTCAGAAGATCTGAATAAATATATTAATGTCACAATAAAGCACACCTAATATTACATTTATAAATCCTCTGCAAGATAACAGGATACCCAACTTGCCTTCCTTCACCAGGGCATGTTATTTTGGGAGAAAGAATGAGTCTGGTTACAGCTTAATATTGCTTCTAACCTTATACTCTCAGATTTCCTAAAAATCCCAGAATACTGCTGTAGAATGTCGCTGCATATTTATTATTGTTGCATATCACAGGGTCTTACAACAATGCAATACCTCCCTCATGGATGTGTTTTCAAATAAGGATAAGTGGAATATGTACAACTTTAAACATAAACTTTATTATTTTGTTCCTCTTAACCGCTTAGATTTGCAAACTTCACATTTTTGGAAACGGAAATTTCACTCTAACTAGCAGAAAAGGCCAGAACAAAATATAGGCTTTTGAAACAGGTTTAYTACCGAAAGAAAATCTTCTTGTAGGTCTTTTGCGCAGGAGCTAATGTCATAGTTTTTGGCATTCTTACATTCACATAGGAAGGATTTTTCTTTCCTCTCTGATTTAAAAGCTGAAAATATATTCACACCTTCCTGCCTAGTTATGCCCTGTCCTCCATTCTACCTCAATACAAAAATATTGTGTTCATTCTGAATAAACCTTTCCCCTGAAATCAAAATACTTTCACTCTACAATGCAGAAAAGAATTTTGCTGTTGAACATTTGGGAAAGTGGAAAATACATTATGTGATTCTGTAATAGTTAAAAACACATACATTTTTAATACAACTGTAACTTCTGGTTAGAATCTTGAAGAGCTGAACCTTGCATTAGTGGGCTGCAAAGTGTAGTTAACTCTCAAAGAATTTTAGGTACAGCACATCTTGAAGCCTGGTGTGAGTGAAGTTATACAGCAAAGTGCTATGTCACTTCTTTGTGTTCAATTGTCTGGAAAACATATTAGAGCAGAACAAAAAGACCTTGACGTATTATGATCCGTGGAAGTAACAACTGATGACCATTAAAAATTGCTGCTTTGAGAGTGCTGTCTACCTTTCTGATAACATCCACAAAACCAACCCTTAAGCAATGAGTAAAGGAATCATGAAAAACAAAAAGAATAATACAGACCCTATTACTAGGTTTCATGTGCTTCTCCAACTGTTGCAGTTTGAAACTTAAACTGAATCTTTTTCCTTGACTTTTAAACCCATTACTTCATCGTTAATACAAAACAACAGTTGTTCTCTTCCATTTTGTAGCATTTCTTATGTGCTAGGAAGCTGTCTTCTGTTCTCTAATATACTAAAATATTCTGTTCTGCTTCTTATTTCACATTTATTTTGCATGTCTTCTAAACTTCAGAAATAAATACTACTAAGAAACAAGATGAAGAGATTGGAATGTCAGAACTCATGGACTTACTAGTCAAGGTTGGAAAACTCGTAGAAGGAAGACAATCAGTGGCACACTGAAATACTACGATACAAAATACACAGGAAAATATAGTAAATCGTGCTGGTGATAAAGCTGTATTCTATGTTACAGAGAGTTTAGAATTAAGTCAAATCATCCCAAAAGTCAATCATCCCTTCAAGTACTGCTGAATGTATATGGATTAAATTCTTCAAAGAGTCATTTATTACTGTATGCTGAGACAGATAAAGAGGCAGSAAGGGTAAGAAATTAAAGTGTAGTAGGAGACTTCATTTCCTCCCCTTCCCTCTTTCCTCTGCCATGAATACTGGGCAAATACAACATCATGATGTGATACAGTGGCAACATTTTAGACTCTGTAAATGATTATTTCATGAAGCAGCTGTATAACGAGTCCACAAGAGGCAGTGTAGTCTGTGACTTGGTRCCAAGCAGAGTCTGATTCAGAATTTTACTGTTTGAGGAATCCTGCTTTAATAACAACGGTAATTGTGTTTGACATCCACATAGGAGTTAAAAAAGCCAGAAAACCCACAAAAGTTATATCCTACTGTAGAGAAGGAACCCATGTAGAAATAAATCAGCTCTTCAGCTAGAAGAATAGAAAGAAGCTAAAAAGGAAGCTAAGAGAATTAAATTCTTACAGATGCTGTGGTGATTCCTGAAGGACACCCTCCAGGAAGCGCAGCATTAATACATCCAAGAAAGCTGGTTTAGCTAAGCAAGAAACTATCAGAAATGAGAAACCATTTGAAAAGCTGAAGTCAGCTATTTCAGGAAGAAAATACAAAAGATCATGAATCCTGGCAAACAAAATTTAAAAACACAATTTATGAAAAGGGTATTGAAGAGTAATTAATATAGAAATCAAAATTAAAAATGTATTTTTTCGGATAGAGGAAAATCATTAAGTCTTTTAGGGAGTCTGTTGGGCTAGCTGCTGAGCAGGTTGTTAAAGGAGCACTCTGAGAGGGCAAGGCCTTCAGAGAAAAGATAAATTCATTCCTCTCACAAAGCTACACTGCGAAAGAAACAGCAAGGATTGCCATGCTAGACCCCACTTTTGAGGGGGTGGCTCAGCAGAGGATGTGTGTGAAGTTGAAGAGATTATGGAACAAGTTGATAATAGGATTAATTACAAATCAGCAGGACTGGAGAATGGTGTGTACTTTCTAAGAAAGCTCAGGGGCAGAGTAGATAAACTACTAATAGAGTAGTTGAGCAAGAGGTTACATATTTCCTTGCTACCAAGGTAGGGTAGAAAATATAAGACTGATTAAAAAAGAGTTCTGGAAAGATTCTGGAAGCTACAGACCTCTAAGCTTGACATAGGTATTAAATCAGTTAATAAAAACTATATTAATTAATGAGCACTGGGTTAATAAAATGTGTTTGGGAAGAGATGATGTGTTTCTTATGAAGCGAAATCCTGTTTTACAGGACTTTTTTCTCTGAAGAAGTTAGCAAGGATATGATAGGGTTGATCCAGTTGATGTACCCTGCTTGGTTTTTCAAAAACTTTTTGACATCTCTCCCAAAGGCTGTTGTTACTATTCAGAATCAAGTTATCAGTGTTTTGACAGACAGTTCCATGAAAACATCAGCTCAGTGTTCAGCAGTGGTCAAGAAAGAAAACTGGAAGTTAAGAATCTACAGAGAAAGCACATAAAGCAGAAAACATCATCATGCTACTACTGTACAAACCCATGTTTCACCCCACTTTGGATATCATATGCAGGTTTAGTCTCTTCAGAAAAGATATCTTAAGACTGGAAAATGTTCAAGGAAGGGCAATGTGTTTATTCAAAATTATGAAGAGGCCTCCCTGTGGGGAAAGATAGTACTCTTTAGATGGGTAAAGAGACAATTTAACAGGGCTATAATAGAAGTTTACAAAGTAAAAAATGGCACAAAGAAAGTGGATAAACTTTTTACTCTCATTTAGTATAAAACAACTAAGGACCAGTGGAAAAGAGGAGTCAGACTCAAAGAAAGAAAGAGGTGGTTTTCATGCAAGACATAACACACATGAAAATTTTGACATGGTCAAAGGATGTTAGCAAGAATTTACACAGCCACAATTGTAGGCTAGCTGTAGTAATGAGAAAAATCATTTGAGGGCTTTTTGTGACAAATCTGWGTCAGATTCAGGGAATTCTCCAAAATGAAAATCACTGGAAGCTGGGAAAGTACGTGAAGGAAGTATCATATATGCTTGGCCTATTTTTCCTTCTTCTGCTGCTGTGGAGAACAGAAGAGCAGGCAGGTTGAACCTCTGAACAGTACCATGATGGCCAGGCTTTATGTTCTCTGTAGAGTGCTATCCATGACTGATCAAAAGTTCATGGAAGATATGTTTAACCCTTTCCTGATTATAAATATTTTTTAAAGTTTCCAAATTAAATATTTTGGGCTTTTATGCCAAAAATAGTCAGAATGCCAATTATTGACAACCAAGATTAGTTTACTGTTTTGCTTTGCAAAAGGAAACCAATACTTTCAAATAAGCTGAATCAAAAATACCTGAATGTTTTCATCTTTCAATAAGGTTTACTTTTACAAGCTAGGCTTACTAAGGTAATTGCAAATAGTTTAGATGCTTTTGCTGTACATAATAACTATTTTGAAAAGAAACTATAAACATTGGCAATGAAGTAAAGATAATTTCAAAATGTGTTCACCAGATGTAACAAGAATATTTAAATAAATTGAAAATTGAATGATTACAGTATTCAGCTATAGAATCATTAGATCTCAAAAGATCTCAAAAACCAGTATAAAAGTTTACAGGTATGTCCTCCAGTTTTTGGACAGGAAGAGAAAATCATTTCTCTTTCTAGGTTCTTATCTTGCTTCTTTTGCTAATGGAATTTAAGTTCCTGCTTACTTGTTAAATAGAAGTCCCAAGTTCTGTTTGGACTTTTAGTAAACAAAATCATTAATATCTTTGAGGAAAGATAGTTCTTTGATATTCCACTTTCTTTGCAAGTTATTATGAATGGTATATCTGAAGTGGAAAAGTCTGCATCATGGCATCTATAGATAGATAGTTAATTACTATAGTCTTATTGGAGATATTCCAGATAGCATATTCTCAAAAGTAGAATGTTGAGTATCCCTGAGTCACATATTCTTTGTGTTGTAAATGGGTTTTCAGAAGTATTTCCTGGCTCTGTACAACTGCAGTAACTTTATGAAAAATGCAAATGCTAAACTGTGTATATTCTATGGTTAAAAAAAACTCCACAAACTTGAGTAAAACTTATAAAATAAATGGCCTTTTTTAGCCACACATTAAAATAAATTTGCAGTACAGGAGTATTTAGCTCAGATATTGAGGTAAAAATTGGCTGCTGAAGCCAAGTATAGAAGAATTTAATGAAATTGCACATACAGTTGACAGATTATGATTAACAGCATTTTTTTCAGATGAAGACAAATCCATGGAAAGATTTTGAAAAGCACTTTAGCAAAGATTAAGGTACCTCATTATATTAGGGCAATTAGAAATTCCAGCTGTTACTAAATCAGGAGTGCATTACAGTAATTTTTAATGCAACAGTTGGTATTTCTTTCAGGTTTATTTTCAGTTACAGAATGTTCATTATTGCATACAGATGTTCTGCCTTCACCATTTTCTTTTTTTCAAGATTAAAAAGTAGCTGGTTTATTTTTCTTCAGCCAGTAAGATATTATTAGTTATAAGTTGTGTCAAAACATTTATAGCGCACATTGCACTGTGAAGCCTGTCTGTATTTTGTTGTTTTCCATCTGTGGGGTGTTGACCGCCTCAGCTCTTGGCTCCTGAAGTCTATAAGACTTTGTGCTATGAGGATATTAAGAAACATTTGACTATGCTACTCTTCAGGTTATCAGTCTTTTTTGTTCTAACTGTCATATATCCTGTATTACCGAATTCCTCAACAGTCCTATAAACACGTCAGCCGAGTCACTGCGGTATCAAAACCGTCGATAGCTGACACTGACGTTAGAGACATCAGTTGCTGCAGCTCTTTTCAGATGGTGTGCTGTCTCTCAGATATCACCGCAAGTATACTTCAACGAGACTTGAAATGACACATAAGATATGCTTCTGTTATGAGCTTTGTATTAAGAAAGTGTCCAGTGATAAGATGAATCAGGTTAGAGCTATCAATTTCTGACTGTGTTGTAATACTACTGAGCATTTTCAAACTCTCATACTGTTTAAAAAATAAACAAGGAAAAATAGAGGCTGTTCAGATTTTTGCCTAAATAACATACTGGAGGATTTGCAGGTATTCTGGGTGTGAGTCCTTCACTGGAAATGAGGTTACCTCTCTTCAGTATATTTTTGTAAAATGCACAGATATTTTTGCAGATATTTTTCCACAATCTTTATCATCAGAGTAAATAAAATATAGAACAAAACATTCTGGAAAATGAAGCAATTTCAGAGATAATAATATGTGCTGATGTTCTGTCAACCCAGACAGAACATCTCTTGTAGCAGATGCTGCCTTACAAGTCTCAGGCTGCAGGGAGTGCTTGGAGCCTCTCCAGAAGGCCTGGACTGATGGTCCGCCCTCCTGCAAGAGGTGTGCTGCTGTTGAGGATTTGTGTCCTCAAGTCAGGGAGCTGCGGGATGAAGTCTGTAGATCACGAAACATGCGAGAAAGGAGACAGGCAGGGCATTCTCAGAAACTGTACTGCTCCCGGAGTCCCAGTCCCCTGCAGCAGGGGAGTTGCTGGAGGACTCTGTGAAGAGTGAAATAGTACAGCACAGCACGGTCGAAGAAGGCTGGAAGCTAKTTGCTTTTCGAACAAAAAGAAGAAAGGCCCCCAATCCTCCTGTAGACCTGGAGTTAGAGTTGAAGAACAGGTTTAGTGCACTCCATCTTTGCTGATGGTAGCAATGAAACACATATGGCCTTAACTATTTGGGTTCCCTGGATCAAATGTAGATGTCTGCAATGTGGGTACTCTCTTCTGAACTATCCATCTAGACTCCTTTATAATCAGTGGAAAGAAAGAGGTGCTCAGAGTGCATGATTCATTTCATCTGAAAGTAAAGGATGATCAAGTATGAGTTTCATTTTATTGATTAAAAGACTAAAGCGGTGCTTTCAGATGCAGATACTTACACAGCAGATCTCAAATACTAGGCAGGATGACTTCTATCCAAAGGGTCAGGTAATCCATCGACCAACGTCCTGTTTTGAACACTGTACTTCAGCTGCAGATCTGGTGAATGAACTACTTCAAAATGCTAAGCAAGTCACTATCACACCTTTCACTTATTGGGCATATTGGTTGGGCACATAAAACCTTTTTAAATAGGAGAAAACAGAAAGACTGTGTCTCATGCAATAAGGTGACTGGATACTAGAACAAGCCAGGTGAAATGAGGCTTCCATCTCCTGGCTGCAAAGCTTGACTATTGCTGAACATTTCTATTGTTTTTCAAGCTTTATGGCTATCTAGGAATTAGCAGCACTTTTTGAAAAATGAGAGCGGTTATATAAAAAATAACTTAMACAGTGGGTTGGATACTTCTTGTTAACTGTTTTGCAAATACAATTACAAGAGTACAACAAGTGAAATGGAAAGCAATTAATCAAAAAAGGAAATACATAATTTTTTACGCAGTGGTAATTAATTTCTGGCATTCATTGCCACAAGCTACCACAAAAACAAAGTTTGTGCTATTAAAGGATTAGCATTTTAAATGACTAAGAACACATCTTGTTAAATTAGATGAGATAAATCTACTTGGGAAGAGATATAAAACTTTGTGTGTTTCCAAGCATAAAATAACTGGGAAGGAATTTCCAGTGTGGATGGATTAAACTTCCACTCAGGTTTGCCAGCTACTTGGGTGACATGATGGCAAACACTGTTTCATTMCTTTGCTAACAGGGTAAGTTTTGATTAATGTCGTCTTAGGGAACTCTATACCATTAGTTATAATCTAGTTTTATCTTACTGTGTATGGAACACAGAGAGGTTCTTTGTCTTTCTTTGGAGTATTTAGCAGCATTTCTTGTTGAATAAAATCTTCACTAGTTGGACCATCTGATTTATCAGGGAGATTACCAAATTATCACTAAACCATGCTGAAAACTATTTAAGAGGAATGTCCATGGCACATAATCTGTCACAACTGATTGAAGTTTCTTTATAGTCTTCATGTGACTTGATTAGCTTAAATTCCTGAATCCTGTACTTTATCTCTTTAAGATAGTCTAAACACAGCTTTTTCCATGTAGCTTTTCTTTCTCACAAATTACTGTTTAACTGAGAATTACTATTTAATTAAAAGTCTGATTAGTACCATGTCATTATTATAAAAAGCTGTGTCGGAAGTGTCAACCCAGACAGAACCTCTTGTAGCAGATGCTGCCTTACAGGTCTCAGGCTGCAGGGAGTGCTTGGAGCCTCTCCAGAAGGCCTGGACTGATGGTCCACCCTCCTGCAAGAGGTGTGCTGTTGTTGAGGATTTGTGTCCTCAAGTCAGGGAGTTACGGGATGAAGTCAGTAGACTGCTAAACATGCGAGAAAGTGAGCAGGAGACAGGCAGGGCATTCTCAGAGACTGTACCGCTCCCAGAGTCCCAGTCCCCTGCAGCAGGGGAGTTGCTGGAAGGCTCTGTGAAGAGTGAAATAGTACAGCACAGCATGGTTGAAGAAAGCTGGAAGCTATTTGCTTTTCGAACAAAAAGAAGAAAGGCCCCTAATCCTCCTGTAGACCTGGAGTTACAGCTGAAGAACAGATTTAGTGCACTCCAGGATGAGGAGAACCTGGACCTGGCCTCAGGGGAAGCAACTGGGCTGTCTGAGCCTGTGCCTTGCATGACCAYTTGGAAGAGGYGACGAGTAGTGGTAGTGGGTGATTCCATGCTGAGGGGGACAGAGGTGCCTATCTGCCGACCTGACCCCCCCCTCTAGAGAGGTTTGCTGCCTGCCGGGGGCGAGGATACGAGATGTGACTGAAAGGCTACCAAGGCTTGTCCGCTCMTCAGACTACTACCCTCTGCTGCTCTTTCACRTGGGTGCTAAGGATACAGAGAGCAAACTAGAGACAATCAGGGAAGACTTCAAGGCTTTGGGCATGGTGGTCAAGGGTCTGGGAGTCCAGGAGGTCTTCTCATCGGTCCTGCTGATTAGGGGGAAGCATGGGAGGAGGAATAGGAAGATTTCCTAAATCAACACAACTGGCTACGCCGTTGGTGTTGGCAACAGGGTTTTGGATTCTATGACCATGGAACATTGTTTGATGACCAACAGTTGGTGGGGAGAGATGGGATTCACCTCACCAAGCGGGTCACGTTTGCCTTTGCCTGCAGGTTGGCCAGCCTAGTAAAGAGGGCTTTAAACTAGGTAGGAAGAGGGAGGAGGGGTGTCATACAGACAGGGAAAACAACAAAACACAAGTTGGGCTGGGGGCCCTCCAATGGATGCATGAAGCTGGGAACGTGCTTTCGGGATATGGCTGTGRGTGACCCCCATACACCCTTCCTGGGAAACCTGCAGGCATGACCACCTCTTTAAAATGCATATATACCAATGCACGCAGCAAACAGGAGGAGCTGGAGATCTGTGTGCGGTCGCAGGGCCATGATCTCGTTGCASTCACGGAGACATGGTGGGATAGCTCACATGATTGCGATGCTGCCACTGATGGATATGTGCTTTTTAGAAGAGACAGGCCAGAAAGGCGAGGTGGTGGAGCTGCTCTTTATGTGAGAGAGCAACTGGATTGCAACGAGCTCTGCCTAGGCGGGGAGGAGGAGGCAGTTGAGAGCTTATGGGTGACAATCAAAGGGCAGGCTGGAATAGAGGGGACACTGTTGTGGGTGGCTACTACAGGCCACCYGACCAGGAAGAGAAAGTCCGTAAGGCCTTCTATAGACAGCTGGAGGTAGCCTCACGATCACAGGCCCTGGTTCACATGAGGGACTTCAACCACTCTGACATCTGCTGGAGGGACTACACCTCAAGGCACAAACAGCCCACGAGGCTCCTGCAATGCATTGACGATAACTTGTTGTCACAAATGGTGCAGGAGCCTACGAGGAAGGGTGTCCTGCTGGACCTTGTCCTTACCAACAAAGAGGGACTGGTTAAGAGATGTGAAGGTTGGGGGCAGCCTTGGCTGYAGTGACCATGAGATGGTGGAGTTCAGGACCCTGCACGGAAGAACTAAGGCAACAAGCAGGATTGCAACATTGGACTTCAGGAGAGTGGACTTTGGGCTCTTCAGAGACTTAATTGGTGGAGTCTCATGGGTTAAGGCCCTAGAAGGAAGGGGGGTCCAGGAGAGCTGGCTAACATTCAAACATCACTTCCTCCAAGCGCAAGAACGGTGCATCCCAAGGAGAAAGAAGTGCAGCAAAGGGGGCAGGAGACCTGCATGGGTGAGCAAGAAGCTCTTGGCCAAATTCAGACAGAAGAAGAAAGTACACAGACTGTGGAAGAGGGGACAGGCTGCTTGGGAGAATTTTAGGATCGCAGTCAGAGTATGTAGAGATGCTGTGAGGGAGACTAAGGCCCAGCTGGAATTGAGTCTGGCAAGGGATGTCAAGGACAACAGGAAGGGCTTCTTCAAATACATTGGCAGCAAGAGGAGGACTAGGGAAAATGTGGGCCCAGTCCTGAATGGGGCGGGGGCCCTGGTGACAAGGGATACAGAGAAGGCAGAATTACTGAATGCCTTCTTTGCTTCAGTCTTCACTGCTRAGGGCAGCCCCCAGGAATCCYRSAGCCTGGACGTGAGGGAGAAAGTCTGGAGAAGGGAAGACTTTCCTTTGGTTTAAAGGATAGGATTAGAGACCTTCTGGGCAGACTAGACATCCACAAATCCATGGGCCCGGATGGGATGCACCCACGGGTACTAAGGGAGCTGACGGACATTGTTGCCAGGCCGCTCTCCGTCATCTTTGAAAGGTCCTGGAGAACTGCAGAGGTACCTGAGGACTGGAAGAAAGCCAGTGCCACTGCAGTCTTCAAGAAGGGCAAGGAAGAGGAGCCAGGCAACTATGAGCTGGTTAGCCTCACCTCCATCCCTGGAAAGGTGATGGAACAGCTCMTTCTGGACATCGTCTCAAGGCATATGGAGGCAAAGAAGGTGATCAGGAGTAGTCAGCATGGCTTCACCAAGGGGAAATCCTGCTTAACCAACCTGACAGCCTTCTGTGATTGAACGACTGGCTGCGTAAATCAGGGGAGAGCAGTGGACGTTGTGTACATTGACTTCAGCAAGGCTTTTGACATATTCTCCCATAATATCCTCCTAGACAAGCTCAGGAAGCGTGGGTTAGAGGAGTGGACAGCGTGGTGGCTTGAGAACTGGCTGAAAGGCAGAGCTCAGAGGGTCATCATCAGTGGCGTGGAGCCTAGTTGGAGGCCTGTGGCTAGTGGTGTCCCCCAGGGCTCAATACTGGCTCCCATCCTGTTCAACTTCTTCATCAATGACCTGGATGAGGGAACAGAGTGCCTCCTCAGCAAGTTTGCTGATGATACCAAGCTGGSAGGAGTGGCTTATACACCCGAGGGCTGTGCTGCCATTCAGAGAGACCTGGACAGGCTGGAGAGCTGGGCGGAGAAGAACCTCCTGAGGTTCAACAAGGGCGAGTGCAGAGTCCTGCAACTAGGCAGAAATAACCCTCGGCAGCAGTACAAGCTGGGGGCTGACCTTCTGGAGAGCGGCTCTGCAGAGAAGGACCTGGGATGTCCTGCTGGTGGATGACAAATTGACCATGAGCCAGCAATGTGCCCTTGTGGCCAAGAAGGCCAGTGGTCTCCTGGGGTGCATTAGGCAGAGGGTTGCCAGCAGGTGGAGGGAGATGATGCTGCCCCTCTGCTCAGCCCTGGGGAGGCCTCATTTTGAGTTCTGTGTCCAGTTCTGGGCTCCCCAGGACAAGACAGACATGGAGCTACTGGAGAGATGTCCAGCGTAGGGCTACAAAGATGATCAGAGGGCTGGAGCTCCTGCCCAATGAGGAACAGCTGTGAGAGCTGGGCCTGTTCAGCCTGGRGAAAAGAAGACTGAGGGGGGATCTTATCAATGTGTATAAGTACTTGAAGGGAGGGTGTCAAGGTGATGGGGACAATCTATTCAGTTGTCCCATGTGACAGCAGATGAGGCAATGGGCAGAAATTGAAGCACGGGAAGTTCTGCCTGAACGTGAGGAGGAATTTCTTCCCTGTGAGAATGACGGAGCACTGGACCAGGTTGCCCAGAGAGGTTGTGGAGTCTCCTTCTCTGGAGCTCTTCAAGGCCCGCCTGGATGCAACCCTGTCTAACACGCTCTAGGTGACCCTGCTGGGGGGGGAGGTTGGATTAGATGATCTCTGGAGGTCCCTTCCAACCTTACTGATTCTGTGATTCTATGAAAAGTATAAAAACAAATGAAAGAAAACGTATCTGTTTGTACCAATCTCATTTTCTAACGAGTAGAATTTATTAGTCATACCCAGTAACTAGCTCCGTATGCATAACCCTTTCCTTGCCAGGCAGGCAGGTTTGGCTACACTGCCATACATTTTTACTCTTTGTATGTCATATGCAGTTGATGAAATTAAGCTCTTCATCTTTCTGTGGGTCTTCATGTTCTTCCTTTGGAAAGAAGCAGGTGCACATGACAGCAGGCATTGCATAGCTGCATAATCAAAGATTCTAGCTGTTGATAAGTAAAAATGGGGAGGATTACAGAAAGTTGCAAACATACGAGAATGTAATTTTAATTTTAAATTAATGTGAATATATGCATATCAAAAATTGCAATGACATATAAACTTGAATTGCCTTGTAAGCTTGACATATTCTAATCCCGAAACTCTTGTTATTTATGTACATAAAGCTAACATTTTTTATATAACTACTCTGTTGCTTCAAAATTGATGGTTCACATTTTTATTATAGATATGTTTCTTTTAGTTTATTTACTTTTCAGAGTATGACATACATAATCCTCTGTCAACAAGTAGACTCATATCCATGTGCTATTTAAAATAATATTACGGTGAGGAGATCAGTGCAACTTTTATGGCAATTATTTCTGATAATTGGCTGTAGATATCGCAGTCTGCACAGAACACTTGAGCTCCCTGTTAGAAGGTTAACATTCAAAATGAAGCATTTTGAGTACATTTAAGAAAGTTTTTGGCTTAGACTTGATGAATTCATATGTGCTTACTTATTGTGCTTATTAAATGCTTACTTATTTTTACACATATATAAAGGTTAATCAATGAGCAATGACAGTCAAAAAGTAAAACAAAATGCCTAATGTGAATTTTATGTCTCTGTGTGTTACCTATACGAAAAGCTATATGAACTATGAACTATGTAGGTATGAATTAAAAAACAAACTGTTGAAAGTAAAAAGCACAAGTAGATTTATTCTGGATTCATGATGTGAATACTTCTACTAACACATGTACAGTATTTGCCAGCTGGACTCTCAATATATAGATGTCATGCAGGTCTGAACTCTTAACCAAGCACATTTTCTAAACAGCTTCTTTCTTCATGATATGCATTCCAGGTAACACTCACTTTCAAGGTGAGTGGACTGTGGTATAATTCAAGCACAGAAGCTGAACAGAATGACTGGGAGATATACACACCTCCAGACAGGAGACCTCTATAGGTACATGGCTAGCGGTCCTGGCAGCCACTCTCAGTCTGAATTTAGCATAATGACTGGAGAACGTCCTCTCTGAAATAATGGGATCACTCGTCCAGATTGTGTCCTCTATCAGTCTATATATTGGCTGACTATAATGTAACCTCTATGGGTTGAAATCCAGCATGTATTAGAATGACATTTGGGTTTAATGTGAAAATCAGTTGCTGCAGTTTGTCTACCCAAGACACAGTACTCTTGTTCTCTATCAATTCCAGTCACTTTCCAGCTGCTTTTGAGCAAAAATCACTGTAGTGTATGACTTTTTGTTTTGGTGAATTAGCTTTAATTTCAAATTCACGGATTTTAATTTTAGGTGTTTTGTGAAACCTGATGAAACTGTCATGCAAAACACTGCATATGAAACCAGATTTGCAGGGTTTTCATGAATATTGTGTAGAATTGAGGGATCTGGCCCTTCAGACCAGCTGAGACAATCCAGATCTCAACAATCCTTTGTAACAACCTCAGCACTTGTTCCTCTTGAAAATGACAGTAAGGTATTTAACTGAAAATGACATTTCACAAGGACATGTTTAGCTGCTTCCTTCTCTCAGAAGTAAGATTTTGAGCAATAAATGAATAACTATAATAAATCCATGCTGAATCTGAAGTTATGTCTTTGCTTGAAGCTTAGCATTCCAGTAACAAACAAACTAAACAAAATATTCCTTCTCGTTTTTTAACCATGTTTTAAAATTTATTTTATCACAGATCATTGATGATGTTTGCCAGCCATGAACATTGGTCCATTACTTTCTTCTTGTTATACACCATTGGTTTATACGCTATTTGAAATGCAAAACCAAATTAAGTGCTGTTGAAATATCACACAAAGAAAGGTTTTATGAATAATGGAATAAAGGAAACCATTACTCAGCTCGATTTTACAATCCTGTTTCTATCTAGTGGCTCAACAAATCTGTCTGTAATAAAGATAGGTCTCTAATGCCAAGAAACACTTGTAACAAAGACTGTTGTTCATATATTAGTAACAGACTGAAATGCTACTTTACAGTCTAAAACCTTGATTTGCTTAAAATGTGGAAAGAAGCCCAGCCTCAATTAAAGCTAAGCTAGTGTGTGGGCTGTATGCTTCCTGAAAAGGGTTTAAAGCAATAGAAATAAGAACAAGGTATGACTTGACAACAGAAACTAACTTTTTTTTTTTTTTTAATATAAATCACTTTCAGATGGGTGACTATTTTCACTTTTCAAATCTATATTATTTATGAAATTTACTACTTGCAGTGTTATAAAAGGCTTAGCTGTTAATCTGAGTTGCATTTTTTTTCTTATTAAGATTTCAATGTGGCTTCTAACAAGTGTAGCAAAAGAAAGCTATTTAAAGCCACTATTTTTATCTTAGCTTTCTCTCTTTTTATAAGCTTCAGATGTGTATATGTATTTGTTTTTATTCTGTGTAATATCTTCAGTTCTGTTCTCTTTATGAAATGAAAGATAACTTGTGATCTGTGTCACACTTTGACATGCAACTAATTTTACATCTCATTATGACTAGAAAGCTATAAAAACATTATGAAAGGTCATTTAAAAAGCTTCAGATTATTCATGCTTTTATAGTTAAAAGGTTAAGTATGCCCTTCTCATTTAGAGAGAAAAATGTGACTAATCTTATTGGAACCAAGACCACCACAGTAGCAAATACCATTTCATCTTCCTGATGGTGTAAATTGGTGTAACTTCTGTGCCATTGCTTCCTTACTATCAGCTCTACTCTTCTTTTCATATTTAAATTTCAGTTAAAATGCATCAAGTAAATATAACTAGTTAAAAGAACAATACAGTAGTTCGTATATCCACACCGTCTTTTAAATAGTTACCATCTCAATGTATACTATGTCATATACTTTTCTTTTGAGTGTTTCTCTTCAATATATAAAAAAACTGTTGAAGATTACCTGCCTTTGCAAATGCATAAAACTTACTCAATTATGTTTTGTTGAAATGGCCACTTTTATGTAATGCAGATTCGCCAGCGTCTTCAACAAACCTTTCATCCCTGCGTTCTCCTCAATGCAAGGATTATTGCACCCCAGGAGTGGTAACTGCTGCACAGAAAATAAGGCAAACACTCTTCATTTTCTTCCCTCAGTAGCTAGATGTCAAAATAGCGTTAAATGGCATCTTTCCAAAAGGTGATGCAAAGCATCGATTAGTTTTCCAGAGGAAGCTTTCCTGAGAGTAATGTGGCCCTTATCTTTAGGGTATAATCTAGCCCAGAGCATGTGTGTGTATAAATGAGAGCAGAAAACTTCTATTTCTTTTTAGAGCTATGGAAATAAGTTACCTCCCTGGATTAGAAAGAGGGCCATTAAAGATCAAAAGCAGCTATCCACAGGAGGCAAACAGGAGTAGGAGGAATAAATTCTTTTTGAATCTTGCAGAGCAACAACAGATTTGTCAAATCACACTGAATCTATTCCAAATAGTTTGAAGAAGTGACAGCACGAAACTGGCCCTACCTGAAACAGCAGTAAAAAAGTGAGGGAGAAGAATACCTGTTAACCAATTTGCTCATATCAGGTAGTAAATTGTATGCTATTCTAATAAGAACTAGTCAGGACAATTATGCTTTCCTCTCATTAGTCGCAATCATTTTGTTAATTTTAACAGTTTGGGAATCCAGAGATTATTTAAAGATCAAACTACATCTTAACAATTACATGTTTCCTCCTTCCATATGGCAGTAAAGTCTATTAAAGTATTTTTAGGTTGTTTGCTAATTATTTTTCTATTTTTGTAACTATTGGAAAAACCTCCACAGTAACATTAAATAAAGAAAAAGAGGGAGACTTGGAGGCGGAGGGTGTTTCCTTTTTTTTAAAGGCTATAAGGAACACTAGATATTTAACTTACCCCAGAATTCAATAAAATATTTCTATGAATTACAATTTCCTGCAGAATATGTAGATTTAAACAATTCCCCACTTCAAATTTACAATGAGATACTTCTGAAATATAGATTCAAAATTCAACCAGCAGTAAAAAAAGTGAAGAAAGAGATATATTGACATTCCTGGTGTAGACTTTATCTTTGAGACAACATGTATAGACACGTGGAAATAGATTTAATATAGCAGTTCTTGTGTTTAACAAAAATGTCATCATATACATTACCTCAGATCATGTTGTTTTTATAATATTTATGTTAAATTATCTCTAGTGTCTCCAAGTAGTGTTCAGAGATGTGATTACAGTTTTGTAACTGTGCTCTTTCCAGTAAATCATTCCTACTGGATCCTTGAAAAATGGCCAGATGAACTGATATTCATTTTCTCTTCAACACTTAGAAAGATGCTAGGTCAAATGTTAATTCTTGATTCTCCTTCCTTCCTAGAAATGTCATCTGCAGAAGTTGAAAGATACTAAGTAGGCGTCAGAGGTAGCATATAATCAGATTTATCTGAGAGATTGTGAGGTGGAGGGGCAGTGGAGAGGAGGGTTAGTGATTCGGTCACTGCTGTGATTTTTTTGTTGTTGTTTTTACTTATAAATTAATGCTTCCTTCAAAAAGCTCCTTATTTATGCTTTCAGTCTGGTTTGTGAAAGCACTGGAGTAAGAATTGGACAGTGAAGATCTCGCACTTTGATCCCCCACAGATTTGCTGGTGACCTTAATTAGTAAAGTCTCTTTAGACTGGAAGTAACACAACCGACCTAGGTAGGAAAATAAAATTTCATGTAAAACTCACTGATATTATCCACAGGAAAATGACATTAAAATTCAAAGAATTTAGCTTTCATTCCAGAGAGGAACCATGTCATCATCTTCTTTATAGCCCATCTCGAGTTTTTTTGCCTTGTGCAGAGCAGCATCGTTCCCTACACAGATGCTCATTTTATGCAACGAATTGTGTAGCAGACAGTTAGCAATAGCAATAAGCAAACAGCATGCACTAGCAAAGAAAAATGTTCTCTCACGGAGAACTCACTCAGAAACTCAGAGCTAAGCTGTACACAAAGCACATGTTTGTGTGCAGGTACTATTACGATAACACACGAGTACTGATGTAACTACATAATCACTAATCACATAGTCTTCATATACAGTGGTTTCCCATGAATATTTTGCAAATATTTTTTAGGTATACATGGTTATTGTCCCCAACAGTGGTACAATTATAACAATCACATTCCCCTCAGTCAAGATATACATAAGAAACCCGATGCTTAAAAAGCTCTAAGAATAAATATTCTCTTTGGGCCTTGAGCACACTGTGTAACTCCTCTAGGATATCTTGCCTGGCTTGCTGTAATTAAATCTGTCTCTCCTCTTTCCATTTCAGTCATGAAAGAAGTCAGTATGTGCCCACGGGTGTAGGTAGGGAGCAAATTGCCTCTGTCTCCCTTGTAGGAAAAAAATATTTAAGAGGCCACAAACGTTTTGGGTCTTCATGTTGCATATGTGTGCCTATCGCTCAGCTCTGCCCGAGAGAATGCAGTCCCCAGCGAGGAGCGTGCACCTTGCTTCTGTTCATTACATCTGTGCAACCCAGGGGATGCAGACATTAACGAAGGTGACGTGATTAACGGCACAGCTGAAATAACATTTTTTTTTAACTTTGAATACACAGATTAACAAATATAAATGTTTTAACTCTTCTCTCCTTACCCCAAGCTCCCCTTTGCCTTTCAGTAGCTGAAGTGAAAAAATGATGATCCCTTCAAGGAACACAGGTGAAGAGAAATGGAAATCACAAAAATCAGTCCACAGACTTTCAAATTCAAACTTAAAAAAAAAAGGGAAAGAAAGAAAGAAAGAAACGTTACAGAAACCATGACAAACAAGATGAGCTTGTAGTTAATATATGCATGTGCTTGGCTAGAACTTTGGTGATAGGCTGCTTTAAGAATTGTACAAAAATAAGAAAAACCTTTTGGGACCTTTCTGTCCATTTGCAGAATGGAACCAGTGGTGATGCATAAGTATTTACTGATAATACAAGAGTATTCACTGGTAAGAACCAGTGAAAGATTTTATTTTTTCTATTTATAGTTGAGTACTGAAGAGGTGCCACCAAATGCAAATTATTGAAATTAACACCAAGTGGAAGAAAGGGACTGTAAAAAAGGAAAAGATTGACAAGCTGCATAAAATAAAGAAAAAAACACTTGCAGATGCTTAGCCAGAACTTAAAAATTATAAATGAAAAATATATATTAATGAAACATTATAATTATTTAGTCATAATCACACTTCTTTCTGCCCTATGAAGTTGTCTTGACACTTCACAAAACTCAAATGAAAGTTTAAAGAATAATATACTTCTATTGGTAAAAAGCTGTAGTGGGACAGAAATTGAAATTAACATAGAACTATTAAATATTAAGAAATAATTTACAATTCCAAAAACAAATAGACAGCAAACAGGAAGTAGAGATCAGAAGCTGAATCTTTAGAAGAAAAAAGGTAGAATAGTGATATCAAGGTCTTACTCTTTGTCTATACTAAGTGCTTTCTAAACAGATTTCTTCTTAACAAAAACCTTTTTACTGTGTTTAGAGATATGCAGCTTCTGTAGAAAAGCTTACCTTAAAATATACTAATATATAGTTGTGATAAACTATAGGGAAATTTTAAGTAGATCTTTATATAGCTATGTACAAATTCACTCTACTAAAACCACGGAATATCTTGCTTGGTCATTGTGAAACCTCTTTCCCAGATTTCCATTTATAATCATTACTTTTCTTGATTTTCCTCTATTTTAAAATAGGAGGTTTTTAAAAGGGAAATAATAACACTGAATTTTGGATAGAATCCTCTACATGGCTGCTATTCTACAGAAATGAATGGTCAGGTTGAATTTGAACAAAGAAATCTCTTTAGTTCATTTTGATAATCTTCCTTTCTGGTTTACTGATGCATTTGTTCAGCCTCATTATTTTGATACCGACATCCTGTTCCTCTCTTAGCTTGGTACATTTTGACTTAGACCATGCACATTATAGTTTTCTGTGCACATAAACAGAAAAAAATGTCATAGGAAACAACAACTAGTTGTTCTCTCTCTCTTTTGAATATGCCAAGATGCTGACCTGGTCAGATTAAAGGGAAGCATTTCTACCCTTCCAAGTAAGCACACAAAAGACATCATCAAACACAATATTCTAAGCTTTCTATGAAGGTCTAAGCTTTTCATACTACATACTGATAATCTAGAACAATATACCTCTATAAATACAGAAAACTCAGGGTATAATAGGTAATGTGCATTAAAAAGATTTTAAAATAAATCATCTCCCTGTTCCTTGTCTATTTGCAAAATATGCCATTTTCTCCAACTTACTTTCTACTTTTTAACAATTTCCAGTGGCTTCATTGTCTGAACATAAAGATCAGACAGCCCCCTCCAGGCAGTCTTCTTTTGGAAAGCGTTTTTCTTTTCATCATCTCTGAGGCTCAGCTTCAGGTGTTGCTTCCAGATATAAGCAAGGCCTCCTGCTCCTGCAGATCTCCCAGTCCGGACTCCTGCTGCGAGTTTCCTACTTGTGTCACTCTCTCTTGAGCTGCCCTGCCTGCTACTCCAAAGCTTTTCTAGCTCTGCACGTTCATTTTTCTCTAGGAAGGAAAATAATTGTTCCTTTTCCTTAGGCATTTGGTGTCCTTTTCTTCCCTTTTCTTTAGACATTTCCATTCAACCCAGTGTACAGTATCCAGGAGAAGGTATATAGGCAGGAATTTTCTCTGCATTTCTACTACAACGTATAATACAGAGTCTCTATCTTTTGGGTACTGAGAAGAAATAAACAGTAATGTCATCTATCAAAACACAGAAATATAATCTTCAATATATATGAATTCCCTTATTTTTACACCTAAATATTATTTCTTTAGAAGGAACTTTAATTCACATGCTCACCAGTGTTAACAGGAACACTGGTTACAGAACAGTATGGCTTGTAGCACAGTTACTTAGTGAAATATTAAATATTCCTCTAGTTTCTGAGTCAGCCAACTCTTTAGCCACATATATTTGTTCAAAGAAACAATGGCTTTGTGTCACTTGTATGAAACTTCAATTTTTATTGCTGACTGGTGAACTAGTGGCAGGGAGAGAAACTGAAACTACTTCATGTGTAAGGCTAAAGACAACACTTAAAACCACAGATACAGCACCCTTTGGTTACTGTGCCTGTTATCTAACCTGCATGTGCTAGATACAGAGCCTCAGGGCTCTGCAAGGAGGCTGTCCTGCCTGATTCCTGGGTCCTTGATGCCCAAGGCCTCTGTCCTGGGGCTGTGACCGGAATCCTTTGTATGAATCTTCATTTCTTGGGATAATGAGACTGATTTTGCTGAAAATAAGGTGAAGGGTTCTCCTGCAACTAAGTCCTTGAGATAAAGAGGAATATGGGCTGCTGCTCCGTCTTAGACTTGTATCTCAGTCCTCAACACTTGCATCCAGCAGTGAAGTTCTGGATGGAAACTTTGATTTTACCCCAATTCAAGAAAGGTATTGTTTGCATCTCCTGAGGCTGAATATGTTTGAATCCCTTAAGCTATCAGACCTTCTTACCATGATTTTCTTTAGGTTTTGGCTGATCAGGATCATTTCAGATGTTGCTTTTCATCCTGTTCACACCTATTTACCAAGCCCTTGCAGCAGTTGCAGAGCACAGAGAGATCTCATTGCTCACTCAGTGATGCCTAGTGTAGGCATTACACCAAAATGTGGTGGCTGGGTTCATTGAAGACAGCAAGCATCTTGTCTGGAGCAAGTGCTCATACCTTATTCCTGCTCATTCCTCCCAGTTAATCAAAGCAGTTGTAGATTGCTGTGCCTCAAGGCTTACTTTGCACCAAGTTCACAGCACTGCTGGTCTCCATTCACCTGGTGCTTACCTGCAAATCTCTCATGTTTCAAAAATGATTGTAACCTGTATTCCTCTTGGGACATTTGGCAACATGTATGTATGTTCATTTCAAACCTTACCTCTGGGTTGTCTTGCTGTGCTTTCGGTTCCCTGATGGAGGAGCTTGCCTAGGAAGTAGTGTTATGTCTGGTGCCAGCACTTCCCTCCTTTTGTGGCTCAGGTGAGGATGCAAGAATCATGCTTTCTCATCCATCTCCACCAATGTCATCACTGGATTAATGTGGTGAAGCTTGATAATATGTGACTGTTCTGGGCTATAATAACGATGCTGAATTTGGGATTTTTTTTTAATTGAAAAAGCTGATAAATCATTGTTGTTCAAGTGTTCTTAGTATTGTTGTGACACCAAGTTACTGAAACGATAAGGCTTTGCAAGTGGAAAGCTAGATGCATAGAACTAATCTTACTCTGCAATATCCATACTTAGTGTTATAGTATAAATRTAGCAAATGAAGATAGGAAAACTGCTCCTGGCTTTCATGTATGGCAATTTCTTTTTAAAGTATATTATCAATGCTATATGCTCAGTATAATGTCTGGCATGAAATATTATGCATCCTAACAGAAAACTGCCATGAGGACTAGCATAGCTGATTGACAGTAGTTAGCAGAAAGATTTCAAGTCAGAAGCTTCCAGTGACTCCTATTTGTGTACCTCAAAAATACTAGGACGTTTAATGTATTTTTTTGTAAGCTACATACAGTTATTAACACACAGAGATGGTAGAATTAACGGTTTCATAAAGGGTAAATGTTTTCCACAAGCTATTTATTCATAAGTATTCTGAAACTACATTTTTAGTTTTAGAAAAACTGCAAAACAACTGAGTAGCAGTACTGACAAGTTCAATTAAAGGGAAAAAAAAAAAAAAAAGAAACCTCCTCTACAGCATACAAAATATGTCCTGTCTTTGTAGACTAGATACTGCTTTCAATAAATGTTTGTTTAATCAGCACAACATTTCCATGCTTTCATTATAGAAAGCCCACATTCTGTAAAATTTTAGCAAAATACTTTGAACTTTAATAGCAACAAGTATGCTGCTGAAGTTTTAATAAGCAAGGAGATCCTGTAGATTAATATAGGAGGTCAGCATGCTTTTGATTGTGATCATTGCCTCATTTTTTTCAAATTAAAAAAAGAATGTATTCTATGTAGTGTATCAGTTCTTTGGTCTTATCTGGTAAATTTTAAAAGCCACCGAGATTAATACAAAAGCCCTGACCTTCCAGTGTGGTTGAGGTTGAATGCTATGGTTGTTCCAGAATAAGAAATAGCTTTGTAACATAAAAAGAGTGAATATTTCTTCTTGGGAATGATTCCATAACAAAAGACATGATTAATTTGAGGAGTTTCTGGCTGACATTTCACTGTAGGTTAGAATTTTGTGGTACAGTGCCTAAACAAATTTTGGTGTCAGCAGCGGAGTGTCTGGCTAACACAGATTTTTGCCATGTACAGATGTAGTTTATACTGTCACAAGTCCATCAAAACACTGCCAGTTCTCCACTATAAAGAACTGCAGGCTCCTGTGTAGTTAAAGAAGAGTTCCTTCTGCTAGGAAGAGTGGGGAGCTGTATCAGTTCTCCTACAACACTCAGTGAATGTCTCACGGTTCCTTTCCATTCCTTCTAGTCTCCTTTGACTCTTTGTACCTATCAGCTACTTATGGTTTCCATGACTAACGTCTACTAAATGTTGAAAGCAGAAGCAGGTGCCAGGGTGTACTGGTGTTTGAAAAAGGCGTGACGGGAGTGGGTGGAGGGGAAATACTTCATTTGTGCTGGATGGGAAACAATTCTCAATTGCCTTGTTTAAGGTTCATATTGTTTATACTAGTCTGTCTTTGGGATTTGACTCTCTCGAACATCCACTTCTGAAATATAGTCTTCCACCAAAATGCATATATTCTAAAATATAAGCTTTCCTTCTCCAAAATGAGGCTTTTGGTAAGCCTGAAAACATTTTGTCAGTATTTCAGCTTTCTTCTTCAGCTGTCAGTATTCTTCAGCTTTCATAGACATATGTCTATGATATAGATACCACGTAAGTTTGCACAAAAGATTTGCCAAAAACTATGTATAGTATGTCTCCTATTGCTCATATATGTAACTGTTAAGCACCTATAATATATTAAGCATGTCAGTAGTTGGGGCTGAAGGCTGTGTTGATGGTTTCAAGTATTAGTCTTCTTGTCAACTAAATGCTCCAAAAATTTCAAAGCATATTCTCTGTTTTATTGTGATAGAAATGGAGGTTTCATGCCTATGAAGTGATTTTTTTCTCTGCCTCCCATGATTTCCCTTTGTGTCTCTATCAAGCACACAAAGAGTACGTGAGGGGGTAATGCAAAATTAAGCAATAGATGTTGGCTCACTTCATGGCTAAACAAATGCTTGTTTAGCATAAATAAAGAGGCAATGTAATGATTTCAAAATCCTTGTAGTTTAGTCCTCTTGAGTCCAAAATTCTTTCAAGATTAAATTGCAATTTCAAGAGTATATTGCTGATATAATCAGATTCTTTGCATCCCAATTGTTTGGGGGTTTAAACAGGTATTGTGCATATAAACTCAGTTAATGCAGTTTTAGTTTACCCTAAGCAAGAACATAATCATGAGCATGGTTTGTACCTTATTTATTAGTTTAGGCTCAAACAGGCAAAAGGGCTCATTTTAAGACTCCAGCTCGAGAGATTTTATTGACATTGACAGTGAACTTCTATTAATTTCAGATACTACTCTGGCTTGGCGGGCCATTAAGTATATGGCCCGGACAATATATGTGGAGCTGATTAAAGTGTAAACAGCATATGCCTTTAGAGGTAAATTATTTTCAAATAGGAAAATAAATATAAGTTTTTTTTTCAAAGTATGTAAGCAAAGAAATCAATTCTTTTTTTTTTTTTAATAAAAATTGGACCAGATATTAAATATGTTCATTTAAAGAGATAAATGGCACCAGGATTATGAAAGACACCTACCTGCCTCAGTGACAAACTAAATCTATCTCTATACAGAAGACCAGATTTTAATCATGGACATATTTCAAACAGAATATATGAATATAGATAATTTTCTAATATATTCAATACACATTAGCTAATATATTAGCCCTAGTATTAAGATATTAAGGCTTTTTTTTTTTTTTCCATTTTTAACAGCATTAATAGCAAAATTTAGGAAGAAGTTAAGACTAATCACAGTGTTTGGAATATTTAATTGGTAGTAACTTTGACCATCCTTATAGGTCTTGTGTAAATAGCCTGAAATTTTACCTGTTGTAATTTACATTTTATCTAAAGGAGTTATCAGCATGAATAAAAAATAGTTTCATGGTGATCTAAATTGAGCATAAGATACTGCAATATGATCAATTAACACTTCATTTCCTACAGTAGCTCGATGAATACAAATGGGTTCACTGTTGCTCTATTGGTCTTGTGGGACCAAGGTCTCTTAGTTCCCCATTGCATTTTTCAGTTACAGATTCCTGTAAAATTGAGTTCTCTGATCAGCACAATAATAAAGCAAAGAGCAGATAATAAGTGAACACTAAAAGTATACAGTATCCTTTTCTAAGAGCAGAGTATTTTAAACTCTTCAGTTTGCTTTGTCTTTGATTTGTGATGGAAGACAATTAAAATTTTGTTTCCTGAAACTTTTTTTTTTAATATATATTATGATGAATGTTAGACATTTAAGTGAAGTGCTTTTGTGGATAATTAAAATGTATCCAGGTCAGAATTCTGTGACACAATATGTCTGAAATTCAATATATCAACCCAAATTCAGGAACTTAAATAAGTTACATCATATTCAAAGTGAATACAACTGCRCATTGCAAATGCTCAATACTTCTGAAAATCAAACACTTTTTTTGGTCTCTCTGTGTTTAAGAATCTACTAAACTAAATCAAAATTCTCCATTTTGTTCTAAAGCTATAAGATATCATTTGACATCAGATCTTCTGCAAAAAGTTAAGCTACACTGTTTCTAATATTTTCCAAAAAAATCAGGAAGTAAAATCTATAAAAGCCAAATCTCAAACAGTTTACCAACATTTTAAATATTTTACTAAAAGCTTTAACACCTTTGTAAGAGTATTATTTTAAAATATGATAGATGCAGCCTTTATTGGTCTGTGAAAAAACGTTAGGATTGTCTCAAAATCAGTACATTTGTGATACCATCTATAGATTTATAGACTTCTGTGTTTTCTTTCAAGTTACAGAACGTATAGCTCTAGTAACTCCCTTTTATTTTTTTTTTCTTTCCGTGAGGAAATATTAAGGCAAATACCTGTATATCTGTTCAGGTGCTCTGAGTCCTTTAAACACCTTGTTATATTTTTTTTCCTCTTCCTGCTTATATTTTTAATAATTGTAGTCAATAATTGTTCACATATTTCTATATTATTTTATATAAGATGTAAACTATATACTGTTAGTAACAAATATTCAGTACTAATAATTTTTCCATGCAAACTAGGTTAGTAGTATAATATTGTAGCGAAACGTCATGGCGGGATACAAATGGTGTTCTTTGGGAATTAGTTTTTTATATCTGATAGAATTATTCAGTGTGAATAGAAAATGTGGAAACTAGGTTATATCAATCACATAATATGCAAATTCCACCATAAAAATTATTTGGTGAGAATATTTTATTCAGGTCAAATTAAATAAAAAATACTTACAGAATAATGGCGCTGTGAGCCGGTTGGATCTCTTTCACATTTGAAGCAACACTGCTGTGTTTTGAACAGTGGATTTGGAGTTATTACTGTGATCAACTAAAGTCAGACTGAGCTAATACAGCTGTGAATGACTGTAGCTCTAAGACAATCAGAACTACTTAAATACAAAGAGCAAATGAAGTCAGCTGATTCTGCACTTTTTGCAACTGTTTCACACGTAGCAGAAATATCTGCTACTATTTACTATCAGCAGCAAAACGAGTGCAACATATTCAAATTGCTTGTATTATAATTCTTCACACATATGGGTTTTAACATTGCTGTGATCTCCGGGGATGTTTGCTGTTGATGAGGATTCCCACCGATTTACTGCATGAAGGCAGAAGCCAACCCCAGGCTCTTTCTCAGGTAGGGCGCTCATCTGAGACTCCTGCCTTGTGCAAAGGCTGGGCTTCGTGACAGCAGGAGGACCACCGTCCTCCAAAATTTAGACCGTTGCCTTGTGTTTTCTTCCCATATATTCTAAACACAGTTAAGACAATTTTATTCTAACCCAGTTATTAATAGAGCTTGTGGGACAGAGTATGAATTTAAGCATAGGTTTGTTTAAGGCTAGTCAATTAGTATGTGACAAACAAGTAGCACATGGACACAAACTCTCAGCAGAGAGGAGGAAGAGTTACGATAAAATGCACTTAGGAATTTGTTTGGATGAAGGGCAGAGAGAGCATTGGTCTGGCTCTCGCAAAAAGCCTTGTTAACTTCAAATGTGGCTTGCTGGAAATGCAGAGCATACTCACAAGCAATATTCAAGTACAAGCAGAATACTCTGTAGAGAGTCACAGATTTTTATTAACGGAGGTTTTTACTAGCCAGTCTATAAAAGGACCTGGAAATAAACATCAATAAAATGCACAGAGCATAATATCAAACATAAAATAACGGACTCGTGTCTGAAAACCTTTCACTGTTAACTCTCTGAGTTTCTGAGAAGTGTCTCATGATGGCAGATATGTGACACAGTTGGTACAGTAGCGTGCACCACTTAGATGATTGACTAGTACTTACCATTAGATTGTACCAAAGAAAATATAAAGATGGGGAATGAGTTATTGACCTGTAATTTTTAACCTGAATTTTTAACCTGAGTTTCTTCTTCAGAAAATATAAAAATATATTAATGAAGTATATCATTTATATTTGTGTTTCCTTTGTCTTAAATTGCAAAGACTTAACTAATATATATCAAATATTTTCTAAAATGGCCTAAAGCTGTAGCTGCATAATATTGTATGTTAAATGTCTAAATAGATAAATAAATGTCTAAAAACCTTAGACAATAGAAAAAAAAATCTATTAAAATGCCTCTCAGGTAAATTTTTCAATGGTGTTTTCAAGGAAGTGTCCCTGCTGGACCTTTGTGCCCCGCAGCTGCCTTTTGGACCACAGTAGTGTCAAGTCCAAGCAGAAAGCTTGACAAAGAAGGGTGGACACCCAGAGGGCAAATTTCCAGTCATTCCTGATGTCTCCATTAATCTACTCCCTTGCCTTTTGGAATCATCCTTTCACATTTCTTTCTGGTCATCTTCTCAGATCTCCACTTCTTTATATTCCTTCGTCTCCAAATATCCACTTTTCTCCTGCCATATCTTGTAATATCTCTTCTCCATATCTGAGGTGGCTCATAGGAGTTTCTGTCCTATGCCAGTAACAAAGTACCCTTTCAACTAAGGTAGAAGGAAAGCTGTATGGACACCATATAACATATAGATAAATTAGAAGGATTGATGTGGGATTGCATCAAAAAAAAATGATGGCACTCTACAGAAAATGGATTTCTGCCAGTAAAACTCTATAAGCAAATAATAAAGATACTCAGGCTATGGTGGGAAGACTCGTAAGATATCTATAGATTCTAGGACAAAGCTAAAACTGCTGTTCTTCCCCTTTGAGCTTTCCTTTCTAAATGCACTGTGCAAAGCCTATAAATTAAGCTATCTGAGTTTTTCATAGATTTCCCTTATATATAAGGGGTTGGGAGGAGCTTTTACTTGATTGCACAAGCAAAGTGGCAAATTTCATAAAAAGATTAAAAGTGTATTTATAGTTGGGCCATTCCTCTGTGATTCTAAATACAGGACATTCTAATCACTGTGTAGGAAAGTATTAACTAGCAACTACCTAAGGTGACTTAGTGACAAAATTCAACAATTCTAAAACTTAAAAAAACATTCCTCTACCTTGAAAATGTATTCATTTTTATTTTTGTATTCCTCTTTGGTGTTTGTTTTCTATGAACAATGAGTATTTCGCTTGTATAAATGCTCACAGGAAAAACGCTTTAAGGTAAGATACCATACTTTGTCTATATGCATCAACAATAATTTATCAACAAAATAATGACTAAAGGTGTTAGTAAGTATTGTATTTGAGTCATCTTTGTTTATTTGGCTATGTTGTTTGTTGTAGAGCAACTGAAGAGTGTAGAGTATTATTTTTCAAAGCAGCTTGGAGAACAGCGAGCAATCTAACTTCCTAAGTGTCACATGAAATACATTTTTAATTTGAAGGCTTAGAATAAATGAATGAACTCCGTATAAATTAGTTTATCTGACAGTAAGTCTCAAGCATTTTTAAAAGATTGATTTTTGTGAAGTGCTGTGTCCTGTCAAGCTTCATCTGGTAAAAACAACAGCTCTTTAGAGAAATTGCTGAGCTCCTCGCTGGATGAGGCACAAAGGCAGCGTTCAGAAGGACTGGATGCTGATCCTCGCAACCAGATCAATTTTTAAAGCAGCCCTCAGAACACTGACAACAGTCTGAGAAAAAATAATCATTAGACTTGACACATTTTCCCCTGCAACTGCTAATGTTTTTTAGGCAATTTTCACTTTCTAAATGGTGTGGAAATAGGGGCTTTGACTATTTGAAAGAGATGTGCTATAACTAGAAAGGGTATTTTTTTCTGCCTTAGTAAAAAGCATGCTCCTGGAAAGTTTTGATCCAGCCATGGATTTGGATATCAAATACCTCTGAACTTCATTTGTATTAAAATCTTAAGTTTTGATGATTACCATAAATCTTTAAACTGTCTTTTACCCCCAGAAGAGTCTTTCTAAATAATTTGCTTCTTCAAATCTGATACATACTTCCAGTGCCCTTTTGCATGATTTTCATTAATAGTTTTTGATATTGTAATACCTCAGATCACATGACTTCTTATGGGTATATAAAAGAATAATTCTCTTCTTTGAAGTATATCATACCCTGAGAAAAACTTTCAATATTTTCTCCCTTCTAATCTGAGCATCTGAGATACCTAAAAGATGACAACAGACAGAAAATATAGACATAATAGAGGACAAGTGGGAAGGACTCTATGATGTATAACATATCCTCTGGCTTTTTCACGTTTGATAGTTGGACTTGATCTTGTTTTTAGGAATTTGGCTGGAGATAGACCACCAGTCTGGAAGTAAAGTTAAAAATAAGAGGGCAATAAAATGCAGCTTGCAAGTTCAAGGAAGCTGATTCAGCTGGCAAGTGAGATGTTTATGAGAGAAGAATTAACTCTGGAAAAATCAAGAAATGTCAGAGGTATGACTCAGTGTTAGGATTTGATTGTTTGGACCCTGAAGAGAAAATTGGGATTTGGGTTTGAAGAGGAAAAGCCGGAGAGAGGGTCAGGATAAAATGGAGGGCTTCTTAAATTAGCTCCACAGGCACACCAAAATGATCTCGTTTTAGAAATACCCTTCCTGAAGCTTCTTGTCATAGTGCTAGTGCTGATGGGTAGTGGGAAGGRGGTTGTTTTGTTTTGGTTTTTACTAAAAGGCTTAGCTAAAGTAGGCCCTTTCAGGTTATTTCAGATTGGCTCTACTAAGGGGACATGTGCCTGCCGCTATAAGCCTGTGATGAAGACTGGTAGAACGCTTTCAAGTGGAACTGAGGGGATCAGATTTTGCTTCTAGGTACAGCCTCTGCACAGCAGTAAGTGATTTGATTAGAGATTCACCAAATGAAAGCTGCACTCACAGGATATGGAGATATGTGTCTTGAACTGTCTGGTTTCTACAAAATTACACACAAATAACTTAAATGCTCTTTATGTTTAGGAAATAATATTGCTTATGCTCATAGTTTCCAGCTACTTACATAGTAGCTAATGGTGTTTAAATAACACTGTTAAAGATACACTCTGGTGTATCTTCTCAAAGATATACTTTTGGTGCAAAATATAGATTTGTAAATTTTAAAAATTTGCAGTTCACATAAGCACAGATTTCACAGATCCATTCTGGAAGTCCTTGCTCATGAAACTTCCACTGACTTCCAATTTTATGAGAATAGTAAATACAGGATCCTAACTATAGCAATATAAAAAATTGAAAATGTTACAAAATTGAGTGTTGCAATGTTGAAAAATTGAAATTTGAATTCCAAAACTGCTATTTTTTAGAACTAAAAAAAAAAAAAAAAAAAAGAAAAAAAGAAAAATCCTAAAAAGACAGCAAATACATTTGTTCACTTCTAGTGGAATAAGGATTTTTCCTTAGAATCCAGCCTGCATCCAGAAAAGCCACCTGAAAATATTCTTTGCTCTTTCTTAAAGTGTTGCTGTTCAGTCAATAGTCCAGTTCAGAAAGTCTTTATGGTTGATAGGTTCTATGAACTTTATATGAAGCAAAAATACCTTTTTACATGAATGCAATTCTAGATAGGCAAACATTTAGTGTATTCCTTGGCTAGGTATTTATCCTAGTCAATCCATCAAAATTGTACACTTAATATTCTCTCCAAATTTACAGTCTCTTCTAACAAGAAGAGTGCAACTTATATGTTCATAATACTGTGCTTTAATAATATCATCATAAATCAGAAGAAAAATATTTGTGTGTGGGTTCATCATTCTGACTRATCATCTTAGCCTCCAGTAGATGAGAATATATTAATTTTATAAGAATATCTATCCGTAAGCATAACTTTAGTTACCTGAACAGTGATGGAAAACAATTGCTTTGTTTTTATTCCATGTGAAAATGTAACTCTTCTTATTTCCTTTGCAAAAACTTTTATCTTAAAATGCCTGTGTATTGGCTTCAAAATTCTGGATTGTTAAATTTGTTTAAATTAGACCAAGGTAATTAACAGATCATATAGTCAAAACTTCATTTCCTTATTCAATGACTCTGTATAAGAGTTTAATACTTCTGTCGTACAGCTGTATAAGGTAATGTCAAGGGTGAGTAAAGCTGTCACTCAGCTGCACATTAGAATGTGGATGAACAGCTACAGAATCTGATAAATAGCATCGGTTAAATAAAAATGTCTGACCTTTATTGATTAGAACATTAATTCACTGCTAATAAATACAACTTTTTTTCCCAGAGGATTCAATCTGACAGCCTAATTTGAGAAGAGAGAAAACAGGTGTGTTTGATCAGAGAAAATACTGTGAAGTGTGTTAGCAAACACTTAGCAACTTTTACCTCTTTCAGGATAAATGAATCTGTCATCCACTTTGAAAGCCTTTAATTATTACTATTTTCTGACTCCTGATTTTGCTTGAGTCCCCTGAATTCTGCTATGTGCACTTCATAAGCTGAAGTGCTGAAAGTGCAGATAGAATAAATTAGGGCCAGATTCACATACTCATGCTGAGGAGCACTTTAGCCAAGGTGTGGTTTCCAGTGGAATTACTCATGGAGTAAAGAACTGCTATGTGAGCAAGAATAGCAACCTCCCGTAATAAATCTGACTGGGATTTGCCAACAGCTATCTGTGACATTGTGGAGCCTTGCAGCATAGTTAACAAAACTGCCATCTGTTACTGAACTAGAGGGCATGACATAATATTCTGCTAGTAGACTAGATTATGTTCCTCCTAAGAAACCTGACTTCTGGATGTCAATTAGCAGTAACTGACAGAGTGTGCAGAATAGATCAAATATTAGATATTTAATATATCTATGATAAGTGAATAGATGACACTTTTTGGATATATTCAGAAGCCTAGTACAATCTGAAAAGTTACCAGAGAGGGGAGGCTAATCTTTTTCATGACATAATTTGCTACAGGAGCAACTACAACACATAYGTTGATGCTTTCTGACAAACTGGTCTTTACAGTGCTGATAGTAGACTGCCACCCCATACCTCTCCACAGATTAGCAGATGCACCAAGCAGTATCTCCTCTGAGCAGGTATTTGCTCTTCTACTGCTCTACTTGACAATACTTCACCAAGCCTACATGGACCTTCATTGCATAGGAGTTCAGACTCCTTGTTCTGTTTCTCTAAAGCTTGTACTTGGCAGAGCAGATAGGCTTTAACCCAAAATGCTTATAATGTTATTCACCCTTTCTCGCTCACTGGGTCGCCCTGTGCTCGAACAACGTCTCTCGGCCCACGGGCACCACACCATGCTGCCTTCTCAGCCACGGGCGTGCCGGCTTGCCCCTCTCGCAAGTCGGCCGCTGGCTCCGGCTTTCCGCGCTTTCTGGCACCYGGGACACGCTTGCGGGGCTGCCAGAGACTTGCCGGGAAGCTGCCGCGGCGAGCGCCCGAAGTCGCGCACTTCGCCGGAGGAACGGGGTCAGCGCCACCTACCCGCTCTCACAAGCCGCCCTGGTGCGCTCGCTGGCCGGCCACACGCGCTGGCGGCGCCCGGGAGTGCAGCTCCGGAAGTCAGCGCTTGCTGCTCACTGTGCCCTACAGTCGTACCGAAAAGTCAGGCGGCGCCGGAGAGCCAAAGAGCAGCCGCCCCTCCCACCGGGGCGGGGCCGGGAAGTGGCCGACCTTTACGATGACGTAACTGGAGGCAGCGCCACAGARCGACCCCTTTCGCCGCTCCACAGGAAGGCCAGGGAGAACAGGTCTACCTGCCACCACTCCGACGGGCGGCTAAGAGCCGCCGGAGGCGGATAGACGTGGTGACGGCTTGGAAGGCGGACCGGGGAGACCGCAGGCGACTTCGCCGGCGGCCGGCCGGAGCCGGGTAGACCGTCTGGCCGGGCCCGCCGGAGCCCGGAGCCGGGCAGACCGGCCGGCCGGGCCCGCCGGCCCGGAGCCGGGTAGACCTTCTGGCCGGGCCCGCCGGAGCCCGGAGCCGGGTAGACCTTCTGGCCGGGCCCGCCGGCCCGGAGCCGGGTAGACCTTCTGGCCGGGCCCGCCGGAGCCCRGAGCCGGGTAGACCGTCTGGCCGGGACCGCCGGAGCCATAATTTGCTACAGGAGCAACTACAACACATACGTTGATGCTTTCTGACAAACTGGTCTTTACAGTGCTGAGATAGTAGACTGCCACCCCATACCTCTCCACAGATTAGCAGATGCACCAAGCAGTATCTCCTCTGAGCAGGTATTTGCTCTTCTACTGCTCTACTTGACAATACTTCACCAAGCCTACATGGACCTTCATTGCATAGGAGTTCAGACTCCTTGTTCTGTTTCTCTAAAGCTTGTACTTGGCAGAGCAGATAGGCTTTAACCCAAAATGCTTATAATGTTATTCAAGGCTAGGAAAATAATCATTGTAATATCAATTAATGAAATATGAAGGAAGCCAGTTCTAATTTTGACATGTCAGAAAAAAAGATGTGTTAATCGAAGACAATTGCTTAAAGATGACTTGGAGAAGAAAATTGGGTCTGCTCCCTTTTTTTGTTACATTATGAGATGTAATGAAGGTCAGAAAGCTTGTTATTTATTTTTAAATAAATGTGGCTTGTGTTCATATTAAAGATGCAAAAAAATATATCTTTTTTTGGGGGGAGGACATTCTGTAGATAATCTGGTTAATACCTTTGAGTAGCAGAAAGCGTATTTCAATGTCAAACATTATGTAACCAAGAATGAAAATGTTTTTTCTCATGTCACTGACAGGAGTCAGCTGTAGGTGTGGGTACTGGTCAGATATTACCTCATACTTTCGCAAGCAAATCTCTCTCTCTCTCTCTCTCTCTCTCTCTCAATTTGTTCTGTAATTCTTGACACTTTAGTTGTGGAAGAGTGTTAAGTAGAACTTGGCAAATATATGGGACATGGCAATGAGACTGACACTCAGTAAGGTGTGTTTCATGTGATATCAAATGAAGGTAATTTGCTAACTCTGTGCCTCAATCTGTCAGTCAGGTACAGCAAGTGTAAGGTTGCCAAAGCATTTTTACTACTGTTATTTTTATTTTTGTGTGTGTGTGTGTGTGTGTTACACTGTAGTATCTATAGCAGAACTGAAACTAGAGAAAAAGCCAGAAATCTTAGATCTAGTCATAGATTCCTATGCAGTAGTGAATCAATAACAAAAAATCACTTGACCTGAGTTACTTGGCAGGCACTGTGTCACTCAAATTTGCGCTATATTAAACGAAATTTCATATATCAGTACGTCAAAAAACATATTTTTAAAAGCATTTGAAAAAATGACCATTTATCTATTATTTTCATTAATTGTACAAAACGACCACACTGAAGAATCTGAAATTTTCCAGAAACTGAAGTGAGACTTCATACCCAAACTTCCAGTTTGATCACAGCACTGAAAACATGATTCAGTTACCAAGTATAAGTTCAAAAACCCAACAATACTGTTGCAGCCAACCTTGAAGCTTGTCCATAACTTGTATAATAATTTACATGCTTGCTTTTCAGCTAACTTGAAATCTTTTCTAAATGTTTTTAGTGTGTTCAAATCTATGTCTTCCTTATTCTCGGTGCCATCGACAGCTACAACGCTTGCAGAGCAGAAGCAATAATGGTACCATTGCAGGTTTTTATGAAGCAGTAATAATGATCCCACTGAAGTTAAAATGAAGGTAGGTGGGGAAAGGAAGGATAAATGATCAGGGGTATAATTATGCCGATTATTTTCCTTATCCTGGCTGAAGGAATATCTCTTTGTCAGCAGACAGATTTAGAAACTGCTSTCATGGCAGGGGAAGGTGAAGGAAAGGGAAATGTGTTCTAGCCAGTACTGTGCAACTCCAAAGGGAACATTCTTAGCTGGATAGAAAAAGGTGAAGATTACCATGTCATAAATTCTTAAAGACTCTCATTTTCTCCAGTGTTGATACAAAATTCTCTCTGTTTGTTGAGGAATAAGGGAATAACAACTTAAAGTAGCTGGAAGCTGTCACCGCCAGTAAGGATGCCAGTAATGTTTTTTGGAACAATCTCTTACCACACCATCTGGATGCCTTTAGTATGAAGCCCAAATACCAAATCACATGAGAACACATTTATAACAGACGAGCTTCTTTGATAATAGGAAACATTTTGCAATATTTATGTAGTGGCTTTTTTCTCTGTGCAAAAGTTCTCTGTTCAGTTCTCAATAATATATAAACAAACTGTATTTGCCCCCCTTTGGTAGCTCAATTCTCCAACCGCTCTTTCTTAACTGTTACAAACATCTTTAATAGCACATGGAATGCATATRACAGAAATGCAGCAGAGCGATTTTAACATACACTGTATCTCTCATCCCCAGTGAGAAACAAATAGTGTGGATAATTTAGTGGCAAGTATCCTCTCTGACTTGGGGATTTGTTAATAGTCTACTGTATGATTGAGTATAATATATATGTTACAGTGTTCTGAGAATTTATCTGGTAAGTATATTTCATTTTGGAAGAACTTGGATATTGAAGCTTCAGAAATATTATGGAATAGTCATAAACAAACTCAAAACAAAGCCAGACAGGATTTATGCATGAACTTTTTGAGCATGTCAAGGGAGCACTCACACTCTTGGGATATATTTTCTCAACTTCTTTTCTGGTAAATCATCTTCACCAACAGGAGCGGAGGGAGGTTGGCAACGTGACTTAATGTTTCTCACAAGCATTTAGGTTAATAACGGTCCCAGAAAAGCTTAGCGTGAACACTGTCTGCTCTTGGCTAAAGTCGAGATATTATATCATTCATAGTCCAAGGTGAGGTATATAACAGAAGGAAAAAAAAAATCCTTGTTGCCTATTTTCAGTACAAACAAAAGATTGGGGCAACCTTTTGTAACATAAACAGATTTTTCAGTAGATGACTGTAAAAGCAGTCGAGAGGAAACTTTAAAGAAAGCTCTAATTAGGGAAAGGCAAATGGATAGGGAAAAGCCCCATTTTCTTCCAACATTTTTTTCATGACTATACCTGCACGACAATCAATTATCTCATAAGTCTTTCTGAACTTTAACCATGATCTGATATGCTAAAATTTATTCTCATTATATATTTATTCCAAATAAAAAATAAACAATGTTAAGAAAATTTTGCAAGAAAATGGATCCTTTTTCTGAAGCAGATAATCAGTGAGCCAGGCCTTTTTATGTGTGGAATGAGAACTTAAGAACTTCCCAAGTTCAAAACAATTTATAAGAGGAGATGGCAAACTGTGATTATAGCTACTCTCCATCTCTGTAAGTATTGTATGTGCTAGGAGGCTATTACTGTCCCTTAGTGAATTTTAGAATCCACTAACGATATAGAAATTGGCACCATATTCCCTGCGTTACATAGAAGCAGAGAGAGTCTCATCATTCCCTGTAAATTTTGGATTCATAAAGCAATGACAGCCTTTTTTTTCTTAGGTAGTCTGAAGATCAATTGAGAGGTGCAGGTGCTTTTAGGGGACAAAAAAAAAAAAAGAGCTATTATGTTTACATAAGAGTCAAAGGTATGTCTCTAAAGTTAATACATAATTTGACTTATAAATACTTTATATATGGCAGGCTTTGTAGCCACAGTCTTATAGAGCTCTTTGCAAGCTGCAAAACTAACATGAGAACTGCACAGACATTCAAGCAGGAAGCTTTGTCCGTGTGCCTAGAAGCATTTTAGCTAGCTCATGATAAGCTGCAGCCACTCATGTGGTACAAAGGTGTATATCTGAGTGCTGTCCAGGCTAACAAGACTTCGGCTATTGCAAGGTAAAGTAATACACAATGGGATAAACAGTGCTAACCTCACATATCAAATGAGAGACTCCTGGCTGACCCTTACCGTTAAGCAATGTGCTTTGGGGCTTATCCTGACTAGTTCCAAGAAAATGYCAGCTCATTGTTCAGAGACAATCAAAAATCAAATTTAGTGTTAGAAATAAGTAGGAAGAGAAGAGAGGGCAAAATAGAGGGAACTTCCTACCACTGTATTAAACCAGTGGTTCTCCCTGATCTTAAATAGCATGTGCTGTTCTGGTATGCTCATCTCAAAAATGGCATGGTTGAAATGGGGAAGGTTCAGGCAAGTGGGTGTCTTAAAAGGTATAGAACAGTCTTCATTTATGTGGAATAACTATGGCAGGTTTCTTCTGGAAACTAGATGACTCCATGGTGGCTATAATGGAGAGAGACCTCAGACTTCACAAACGGCCCAGAGACAACAGACAGGAATCATTTGCTCAGTCTTTCTTTCAATATGAGAGGTAGAGGGAGTCAAAAGACTCAGATAGGAACTAGGTCCAGAAGAAACAAAACAAAATGTTTTTTCCACGCAATGAGTAATTGAGCCATGAAACTACTTTCTACAGGATTTTTTTAACTGTTGCAATTTTGCAGTTTCAAGTGGAGATTGGGCTAATTCTTGGAAAAATCCATTTCCATTTACTAAACCCAGGGAGAACACATCCAGCTGAAGAAGCTCCTGAGCTGAAAACAGCTGGAAGCTCACAGAGCGCTAGTGGAAGGTGCCATATGTTTTTGCCGTTTTCTTTCCCGAAGCGGCTGCTTATAAGCACTGCAGAGCTAGCAAGTTGAATTAGGTGGAACTTTGATTTATTCCACTATGGTCACTATTATAATAGGAACTAGGCAAGGGAAATACAGTGAATTTAGTTGATTAAGTGAAACTTGGTACTGACTTCCATGATCTCTGGTACATTTTTTCGTATCTTCTAGGAAATTATTTTTTTGTGGTGTGTTAGCACTCTTCAGTTTCAGACAGGCTTTCTGAAAATCAAGACTGGTGGCTGATGTTTGGAATGATGAAATTAGAGAAACTAGAGAGAGATGAAAAGGGGAAGTCTGCATGGTTAAATGAAAGAATTAGAAAACTGAGCCTAGGACTAAAATTTTTAACTTAATAATAGGAGTGTGGAGCAAGATATGATTTTTCCAATATAAAAAAAGAAAAATATCATTGTAATATCAAGATTTGGGTAGGACAAGAAGAATTTTAGGTCCCCAGATATGTCCATCCTGGGAAGGCTTCATCCTGCTGATATGTCTGTTCTAACTTGGTGCTAAGAATTTAGACAGTTCTCCTGTCTGCTTGAATGACTTCTTAAGTTCATGCAATATAACTCTGTCTGCACTTACACACAGCAKTCTAACTATATGGTTCATATTTGCATAAATGTTAAATACTTTACTCTTTCATTGTAAATTATTTATTTATATTCTCCCAATATGTCATTTTCTTCTCCTCCTGTAGATAAGTAGTGGAAACACAATAATGTTTCAAAGCTTGTGTTCATTTCAGTGGGACTTGTTTGATCAAAACTCAATTAGTTGCTTACAGAGTGTCAGCCACTGCAAAATTGCAGCCTACAATCTTTTCCCCAAAGTAGTTGAATACTTGATGGCTGAGGCTCGCATGTAGTTGTTACCATCATATATTTGTTGATATAGCAGTTTGTGCAATAACTTATACTTTGTGTAACTGCTCGACTCTGGGTTCTGAGGTTAAGCTAAACAAATTTATTACTCCTCTACCTCTGGTTATTAATGAGAAACTTGCAGTTAGGTAACCAAGACTAAGATTTTTATCAATTCTATCTTTGACCTCTAGTCTTTCTATAAGCAGAAGCTGAAAGAGCAAAATGGCATATATTTAATTACTATATTGAATTTTATCTTCATTGTAACGGCTTATTTGACTATCACTTGGGTAAATAATTTAATTAAAACATGTTTAATGTAGCAAGGCTTGTACAAACTTCAGATTTTTTTGTGTGTTTCTATGTCTCTTGACATTTAGCAGTTAATATGGATAACTGTAATTAGATCTATAAATAGAAATCACTTCTACTTCCTACATATTTCCAACATTGTGACTAGAAACAAAGGTTTATACGTGTTTGGTCTTTACTTCAAGAAATAAAATCTTTAAAATACATATGGCTTTTAGCTAAGTTACAATTTACTAATCCTAGACCAGAGTCATCAGGCTTTCTTTCTGGAAAAACTTCTAAGCTCTGTGTTGTTTTCTGAATAGAGATATCAGTTTTGCTTGTTCTAAACAATGTATAAAGTCAGTGCATAGCACAGCAGGTGGTTATTAGTACAGATGCAAACAGTAGGTGCTACTGGGGTCTGAACAGGTGTGTACCCGAGATCAGACTCTGTTGTTTCTTTGAGTCTTCAGTTCATAAAGACGGTGTCTCGATCTGTGCAGTGTCTTAGCTGGTGTAAATTACTGTTGTTCCTTTGCAATCAATGCACTTGTATTCATGCAGACAGGCTGAGTATCCAAGTATTCATACAGTAGATGCAGTATCAATAAAGCAAAGGAAAAAAACTGCCGAGATGACAGTAGTCTAACGTGATGTCAGGCTTTCAGAAGAAATAGTACAAAGCAACATACTACTCATATACAGATATTGCTGCATAGGGCTCTGACAAAACCAGAAGAAGAAAAGAAATGTGAAGATTTGTGCTTTAACAGTAATGCACTTCCATTTCCATTTAGAATCACAGTCCTGAATTGCCAGTGCATCCTATTTTGCAAGTAGAATTTCAGTTTTGATGGACTTTTACTTAAGGGAAAAATAGGACCCTAAAATATTACATAAAGCGTTAAAACGTACATTATTTAGGTCTAGAAGAAAGGAGTAGAGGAATTTATACACAAGTATTGAGCTTTGAATTTAATATTTTGTGAAAGGAGAGGAGAGATGTCAGAGTTATGATTGTGTAAACAAAGTACTTAAAATAAATGCAACATATGTGTGTGAAAGAGCACCCGTAAGAGGTACTTTCACTAGGTGGTTGTTCTAGTTTCATTCTAACCTACTAATTTCCAAGCCCCATAACTCAGCCAAAAATATTACTATATTATATGAAACATTTAAACTTTTGGATAGGAAAGAAACTTTATGTTTTTTCCAAATTAAAAAAAGAAAAGGAAGGAAACAATCCAGAGGTTTAATAACATTTACGTTTCTTACCCCCAGTTTCTGACTGCTCTAACAGTTATCAAAGGTTAATCAAAGGTTATCAAAGGTTAAAAGTTATCAAACTCTAGTAGTTTCTGCATATTCAATCATCATTCAAATCCTTAGGCAAATACTGCTTCCAAAATGTATATGAAAATCTATCCATTAGAAAGGTGCTGGAATTAAACCTTCAAAATCCTTAAATGATAGGAGAAAAAATAATGACCTGTGGTTTATAGTGCCAGATGAAATGAATGGTAGAAGAGTCAGATGCGAAGTGCCTCTGAAAATCAGTCTGTTGACCTTTGAGTGCATTAGCTTCCAGCATGGTAAAATGGGAATAATAGAAGTTTTCTACAAGTCAGTAGACTGAGATTTAATTCACTAATATTTCAAAGTTGCTCAGATACTACGGTGAGGAATATTCATAGCTACAATAGTTGGCAATAAGCTTGATTAATTATTTAAATTTTTATGATCATTTTCACTTTATTTCCATGGAAAAGACCTAAAAATTAGACATATATAATTTTAAACTATTAAAAATGGTAAACATTTTTATTATTGAAAAATGCAGTCATACACACTTGAAAAGTTGTCTTGAAAGCTAAAGCTGTCTTGAAAGCCAAAATTTCTGATGTTCATGATTATTTTAAAAAACATTTCAAACTTGTCATCTCCGTTAGTGTGTAGGCAACTTCAAGTAATATTACTGACAGCTGTGAATTTATCTCATTCTCATTAGGTGATCATTAACAAATGTGCATTATTAATTTTTAAATTTAATTTTAGTCTCCAACTACATATTGCATTACAGGCAGGAGAGGAGATTTACCTCTGTTTTATTCTCCATTTAGATGCTATGCACAGCATCAAATCAGAATCTTATTGTATTTTCTTGTCTAGGTCAAACCTATAAAGCTACTTGTAAGACAGCTTCTGAGTGGCTTCATTTTTATGCCTTTTCTTATCTACTTCTTCAATGAAAATTGCTTTAGAAGAATTATAGGAGCACAGAAAAGTGGTAACTCCTGCACTCGGAGGGAAAGTGAAATAGCACGTCATCTCTGAATACCAACAAGACGGACTTAGAAAGACGGTTTATCTGTAATGCATAAGATATATGTAAGCAAAACATCTCTGTCTTTTCCTAGCATAAGACAGCAAACATTTGAGTGAGGAATGTAGCTCAGACACACACAGGAATCTTATGTCCTTAATCACCCTTTTGGCTCAGCTGCCACTTCGCATGTTGTACTAGTCGAGAATGCAGTTGGCTCCTTTTGCACTTGGGTGTCCTTCATCCTTCCTATCAGGWACTGCGTGGACAGTTTCGATTTGTGTTACATATTGTCTCAGATAGCCTCAAACAAATTGACTCAGCCTACCTACAGCGATGTAGAGCATTTGCAGTAGCTGATATGATTCAGTCAGATTTCTAGGGCAAACCTAGTGGACTTTCATACCTTTCGGTTCCTTCCACCTCCAGAGGGTATGACTGGCTATTTATGGTCTTCCTTCTGGGACTAGGAAGGTGCTGTGCAACCAAAAGGGCAGAACATCAATGCTTCTCTTGCTGTACCGTCTGGCAACAACCCCAGTGTTTTAGCACAAAAGGTCAGATGTTCTTCATTACGAGTGTGGTGCGCTTCTGCAATGTTATGTTTGGCTTCAGTCACACTTAGCTTCCTTTTTTTAGTTACAATAGATAAAAGAACTTAAATTGTTTTGTAWCTAATCACTAACTAACATCACTAATCGTGTAAATTATTCAGCAGTTTACTGTGACTATTTCTGTGCACAGTGAAGGTACAAAAAACCCAATAAATATAAATATGCCATTTAGTATAGTATCTATTATTATGTAAATGGTTTCACTGCAAACCTAGGACATTTTAAAGTAACCACAATATGTGAAAAGATCTTAGATTTTAATTGTGGAAAAGATGTATCCAAATGCTTAACTCTGATCATTTTTAACATCTAGCCTTCAGTCTTGGATCTCTTTCATGGAGAGAACGTTCTTCTTGTGAGTCCACTTCTGTCCATATCTCAGTGACAGAAATCATTAAATGGTGGGCCACTAGGTATTTGGAGATCTGCAGAAGGCTGTTGGGATTTTTCTGTTTCCATATGCTGGTTCTTTTGGTTTGATGCTTTGTGCATTAACGGACAGATGGAATGCATCGAGTATTTTCCTATTTTTTTTCACTATGGTGTCTACAGTATTAGGAATGGCAAGGGAAGTGTTTGTAAGATGGTGTCTTCATGAAGTGCTGTATATTTTCTAAAATGATTTGAAAGAACAACTGCTATACTAATTTGTCACTGAACATAAGCAACTAGTATATAAGTTACAGCAAAATTTCCTTGTTTTCTGTTCTCTACATATCTTTAAGTATATATACAAGCTGAAAACTTTGATTATAGGACAGGTATACGTTTGTGTTATAAGTATTGTTAATAATTTCTATTGCTCTTATATGTAGAATAGATTTGCAGGAAATAGAACTACAGGAGGCATCATCTGAAGTAACAATGATGTTCAATGTAATAATACTGCAATAGTCCCACAACCACAAATCGTGAGAAAAAACACCAAAACTGTTAGACTCTGTGAGCTCTGTTGCCAGATCTACAATGCTAGTCTTGCCTACTCTGAATATCTGCTTCACAGCCCAAGCTGAGGTTATGCTATTCTGTTCTCCCACCCCAACTTGTGCATCCTCATGCACCTCTCCTGTCCTTCTCTCCAGTCCACAGACATCACCTGCACAGCTCCTCTGTGTGAGCAGTGATGATGAGAAAGACCCTTGGTCTCCTTCCTACTTTCTGGTTGATGATATTTCTCCCCAGCACAGACTTACACTGTATTTCACATTCAGGGACAGGAGTAGATGACAAAGGGGGCTGAGCTGGGGTGGAGACTCTCAGACCTTGAAGGAGTAAGCGGGGAAATCTCACCACAGGAAGGTGCATTTTGCTAAGTTACCCATTAACTAGCATAATGTAATTATGCCTCAGCTACAGCGCAACATACAGTGTCAGAATCTTTTTAATTCATTTCCTCTAACATGATAACTGCCATGAATTTAAGTAATAACCAAAAGTAATGTAATGTGGAAGATCTAGGTGAAAAGTAAAATGTTAGTTTTCATATTTTTTTATTATAGCTGCATTAGATGCCCCAAAACATTTTAGTCTGTCTACACAATTTTGTAACAAATGGAGAATTCATAATTCATATTTAGTATCAAATATAAGACAGAGATTAAAGGTTACGATCATAACTTCATTCTATTGCCATAGTTTATAAAGTTCAGAGTTGGTCTCTAAAGTTGTTATTGTTATGCCTTTCCTTTTTGTGCCTGTCTTCCTCAGTTTGCCTGTCTCTCAGGTCTGTACCTTATTCTACTTCTTTCAAAAGAATTAACGGCTAACAAGAGCTCTTAGGATAGTCAGTTAAACTTACTAAGCATTTTAACAAGCTTCTTATTATAAATCTTCTTTAAGAAAATCTTATTTAAAATTACATAGCTTGCATTTGAATTTATAATGTTGAATTCACAGCAGTTTACAGGTTTATAGGAATAAAATTAAAAAAATAAATAAAAGTTAGCTTTGTAAAGAACATTCTTTACACTTTCTCTTAAGAAAAAGCTGAAGTTTAGAGATCAGCTGTCTACAGAAGCACTGTCTCTGATCAAGCAGATGGAAGAAATCCTGAGTTAAAGGCTGTCTCTTGCTAAGCATCTTATGAAAAATATCCACATACTAGCATAGCTAATCCAAAAAAACAGTCTTCAAAAAGACATGACAACACAACACACAGGCTGTAATTTGTAAAATGTCTATAAATCATTATGACATGAATAAGGAATTTAGCTAAATACATGGTTGTCATTTCTATGGGATTAGCAGGTTCATTTGAAGGGCTTAATTTAAATGATTCATATAAATATCCTTAAGGCCTGGCATTAATACAGAAGTTACTCTACAAGTTTGCTTTTTAAATTGCCAATGACAGCAAAAATATTTATTTTTTTTTCTGTGGATAAAACCGTTACACAAATGATGTAAAGCCTACATGCAACATGGGCTAAGACTAGATCTAATGCAAGACTTATGTTTAGATGCCACAGTGACTAAATGATTAGCACTTGCTCACTAGAAAAGCAAAATCCAGAAAGCTGCACTTTTTTGTATCTAATAGATAGTACATTCAGATCSCTCAGCATTGTGTTTCAAAAATCTAGATGTTCATCAGGATAATTTTACTGCTGTAAAGAAAAAAAGATATGTCCTTAGTTTTCCTTCTCTCTGAAATTGTATGATCATAGGAAAATTTAGGTTGGAGGAGCCCTCAGGAGGTCTCTTAAAGCAGGGTGTCACCTGTGAGATCAGACCAGTTCAGGGTTTTATCCAGTGGGGGCTTCAAGAATGGGGACTGCACAACCTCTGTTGGCAACCTGGTCCTGTGTTTGGCTACCTTTGACTGTCCTCGGGGTAGAAAAGTTTTTTCCTTGTCTCTGGTCTGAACCTCCCTCGTTTCAATGCATATCCCTTGTCTCTCATCCTCCCACCAGGTATCACTGTGGAGAGCCCAGCTCCAGCTTCTTCATAACCCCCTTGTAGGTCCAGGCAAGCTGCTGTTAGGTCACCCCAAAGCCATCCTTTTTTACACGTTGAACAAGCCCTGGTCCCTCAGCATCTCCTCACAAGGCAAGTGCTCCAGCCCTGACTGGCTGGGCAGCCCTCTGCTGATATCACTCCAATTCACCAGCGTAATCCTGTACTGGGGGGCCCAACACTGAGCACAGTGTTCCGGATCACGTCTCATGAATACCAGCTCGAGGGAGATGATCCCTCTCCTCGATGTCCTGGCTGTGCCCCTGCGAGCACAGCCCAGGATGCTGCTGTCCGTCTCTGCAGCTGGGCACGCTGATGGCTCATGCTCACCTTACCCCCGCCGCAACACCCCCGTCACTTCCCACAGAGGTGCTCCCCAGCCTGTGCGTGTGCACGGCGTGCATCCTGCCCGGCGCGGGGCTTGGCATTGGTCCTGACTGCATGAAGCGCAGACAAGTACTCTTAGTTAGGACTGTGAACTGGCTGGACTGGTATACCTAGAATTATTTCTCAAAAGACTGAGAATGATATAAAATTCTTTTAAAAAAATAAATAAATAAACCAACTGTCTGTAATTACTAGCTGTTCTTGGGTACTGAACAGAGGTCATGTGCTTTCTAAGTGTGATACTTTAATTTTGCCTGAACCCTATTTTAGATTCATATATCTTTTACTAGGCCACCAATGATAGCTTCTAAACATATGCTTATATAGGAAGATAGACATTTGAAAGACACTATCATCTCTGAGCCAGTTCCAACGCTACACTACTGTTAGTTTAAGTCAATTCTTTTAGGATATTTTCTTTGTTGTTTCATTAAAGGTTTTGTTTTCTCTACTAATGTTGTTTTTTTTCTTCAGACAGGCATACCATATTGGCCAGCTTCAATTATCAGTAAACTAGGATGAAGCATGTCTGCATCTACCACAAAAACAGAGTACATTGGTTTTGCCTTAGACAGGAAATTTACTTCTGACATTCTCCAGAAGCAAATAGATTAATGTGTTGCTACCACTCAAAGTAATGAAAAGGGCAGAAATTATGTGGATTTTCTTAGCTAGTTCTGAAGCAAAAATGACAAGCTGAGATAGCTTTTAAAAAGAAATCAGAAATGTTTTTCTGTTGGAATTAAAATCATCGTGCTGTCAATGTGCAGTCAAAGAGGGTATAATGTATATTAAGTAAAGTTATCTAAATCTATAGCCATTCTATAATGCAATGTTTAATAGAAAATTGAATTGTGACTTTGGAAATGAGTTCAATAATGTTTACTATAAATTGACTTTTTTTTTCCTTTTAGAGCTCATTTGGGAGCTATAACATTTGATTAAGTTTTTTTTTTTTAAGTGAAAGTAAATATTTAAAGGTATTCTTTGAGAAGACGTTTAAAGAGAAAAGAAAGATGAAATAAATGAAATATTGAAATCTAAGAGTTTCGTAATGGATTCTTTTTCGTCACCTTTAGCAATATTTTCTTCTCTGCCCTTCTACTGGAAAGTGGGGTTTTTTTTTTGCCTAACACTGAATATCTCGGTGTATTTTCTATAAATATGTCTTCTGAGTTTTTGTTTGGTTTTGTTTTGTATTATATTATTTTGAACCTTGCAGATGAGCTTCAAACAAAATATATCCCTGTAGTATTGCTTTTGCAGATGGTTAAAAATACCTGTGGAAACCATACCGAAGCAGACATATCTGTGTTTATCACAGATTTTTTATTTATCACACATCATAGTAAAATTTTCATGATGAATTACATCTGTACACTAATATTCAGAAACATCTGCAAACAGACTTTTTTGTGCTTAAAGTGAGCTTTTTTCTTTTTAGAAGTGGGCGTAGGTGTTCATTTGCATATAAATGTCTAGGATGTACATGCAATATTTTTATCATTTCAGTCATAATAGGAAATTTATATCATTAAGGAAAGACTTTCAGTACGCTCTAAGCATGCTCTGATTCTGTGATCAGTTAATATTTATTTGTGAGGTAATATCTTTTTTTTATCATATTCATTGAGTGGCTTTGTCTCAGTTTACTCCAGTAATGAGCATATACTGTGCCTCTGTATTCAGTCTTACACTGCAGCCACATTCTTGTATGTGTTTAGTTATTTAATATGCAACTGTATTTCAAGGCACTACTAATTTCATATCATTGTTTCTTCCATATTTTTGTAATGATCTTCCTCTGTTTATCAACTTTAATAATCACCAATAATACAGAAATAATAAATCACAAAATCCATTATGGCAAATGACAGGCTGGTTAAACAGTTTTGAAACAATACAGATATTTCRATATTTGCTCCTTTGTCTAATACTTTTTTTAATTGGTGATATGTCACAGTTCCTAAAATCATGCTACAGAATATGCTCCTATGCTTTTGCAATGCATGCTGTGAACTAAATGAAAGCAACTGAAATATTTGCAAGATCTTTGGGGGGTTGCAGAAATGTTGTAAAGAATAACCAGATATTTTTTCCTTCCATTTCCATAATGAGATTTCTGTTACAGAACTAGAATTTTAAAAATCTATTGTGAAATATATTCTAGTTTTAAATGAAGAAAAATTACAAACACAGGAAATGGAGTCAATCTATAAGGGCTCTAAATCTTCAAGTAAAAGAAACCTTGTAAGTCATTAAATGAATGGCATATGTAGATCAACAAAAGAAGTCAAGAATGAGAGGAAAAAATATTCATGTTACAATGGAATGAGAAAAATGAAAAGAGAAAAGTAGACCAAAAGAGTATTTTTACAGAATTTTTTGATACTATTGTAATCTGATACAAAAAGTACTGAAGGATTAGTTCAGTTTCAGATACTGTGCCAATCATGATCATTTATGATTATTGTACATGGCTTTCAAGCATGGTTACCTAAATAGGAAGTTCCATTTCTGCATGTTTGATATTTTCTCAATCAGTTCCTGGATGGACAAACTACTTTTATTCACCTGTATATGGAGTTGATTGCTCTTTTTTAGGTTGGTGTAAATGTAGGAAAATGTACATACTGATATTTTTGATACCAGAATCTACTAATTTGTGTCCTGTTTAGTTGTCTGTGATCATTTAAGGCTAGCTAATGTGGGTTTTTTGCCCACAATTCAAATTGTTACTGAATTAAAATTTTGTAATTACACTAAAATATCCAGATATGGTATTCTTCTCCCTGCTTTCCCACCAAATCTACGTATGAATAAATTTTTACATTTAAAACTGTACTAAATACTTTCACAACTATCTTGAATAGAAATTCATTATTTGCTTGATATACTAATTTACAGAGTGTTCAGATGAATAATTTCSAAATAGAAAAAAGGACTTAATTTAAAGGTATTCATCATCTAATAAAGGAATAGAGGCAATATCATGGATTATTACCAGTTATACAACAGTAAAGGCAAAAGTATTGTCCAATCAATTCAACACCAAGTCCAATATTTAGGTTGTAACTTTTAGAAATATTTTTAAAATACTTTTGACAAGTTTTGTTAAAATTTAAATGCTGTTACAGTTATTATAAGAAAAAACCTTTTCAATTTAGTCTCTAACAGTGCTTCTTCAAATCTGAATCCTGCACGAATCTAACAAATATGCTGTGGTGTCTGATGTTACTATCTTTCAGGAGCAATTCTGTAAAGAAAAATGATTCTTCTTGATGACATGCTTTGACTTCTTAGATATGGGATTTCTGCCACTATTTTCTTGGAAATGGTGGTGCTGGCTCGAACATATGATAGATGAACAGTCTGTCAACAGATTAACAGCAGGACTGTGTGGGTGGCCGAGAGCATGAGAATGTAAGACAGTCTACTCAAATTAAGAGGAATACATGCTACTCTCTTTATAGTCTCATTAGAGCTGAAAAATTCATTGCTTTCAGGGGCTTTGCTGGATACACATATCGCCAGCTGTTACTTTTCATTGGCTCAACACTTTTGTGGATTTACTTAACCTCATGAATGTGAAATCTGCTAATATATATGAACTAAGTTGTATTTATTCTTAAATTTTATATTCACACTGTCTTTGTCATGATGAACTGTCATGACACTTTTAAAGAGCATTTAATTATTCTTTTTATTCAGTGTAGTCTCTAAGATATCCTTTTAGTTTCATTAGATTTTAACATGAGTTGACATTCAGTTTCAAATTGATCCAATCCTCTCTGATCTTCTGCATATATACTGTAAGCTCTTGAAATAATCTTTTAAAGTTCAAATGGTGCCTAATGATGGTCATTAATATAAGGTGGTTATCAAAGAAGGCACTGTCTTTTTCTGCTTTGTATCCTAGGAGATAGCATTCTTACCTTCATCAGTATAGTAAGGATTGTAAGATAATGAATCAATTCCCCAGCTAATATATATATTCTAATATTTGAATATCTTGTCATATAAGCATTCAATTGTTTCAATTATGTCTTGGGTATTTGTAAGTATAGTAATCTGCTATTCTCTTTTCCCCTTTATGCAACAGCAGATTCAGTATGGGATTCTTGCATGGGAAGAAGAAGAAAGCAATTTTCCAGTGAATTACACATTAGAGGTGTAACACACACACACACGCACACGCACACACACACATATGAAGGAAAGCCTTTTCTTAATTCTGGTTCCTGTTTGGGACTGTTAATGAGGGAAGACAAACTCCTCTTGTAGATTTAATCAAATCATCCAAGATGACAGCATATGTATCATTTAGTATAACAAACAGGTCTTCTATTTCTCCCTCACCTCTCAAAGAAACCCAAGCACATTAGTTTTTAGCTTGTAGAAAAAGCAGGTCATATGTTCAGATATGACAGTAAGGTAAAATGAGTATAAATATAATGATAAAAACGCATACGGACTGACAGCAGAAGGATGAGAAGAAGTCAATGCTTGTATCTCCTTACACAACCCATTCCTCTTCCTTTGTGACTCCCAGGATCTCTTGTTAGTGTAGAGTTCTGTCACCACCTTCCTTCCTTCCATAGTCTCCATCATCCAGACTTTTCACATGGTTCTCGTTACAGTAGTTGGCCCTTATACTTGCTTCCTATAGTGTTTGTTTTCATTTGTCATTAAATTAGGCCTTGCATGTCTGTCATGCCAAAGTAATTTCATAACTTTTGATGACATTTGGTGATTAGGTTTATGTTGCTCTGATATATTTGTCACAGAGAGAGATACTAATTAAATCTTTTTTCCACATGCTGTGATTCATGCAGAAAGATCTATAGCCACACTGCTCACTTTGCATATAGTATTGTCATTGCCGAGTCTATTAAATACAAATTTAGCAAATAAGATGATCTTTTTTGTGCAAATGATTGGAATCCCTGTAGTCAGTGCTTCTAGGAATGTTAGCAGAAGTTAAAAAAAAAATAACTTCTCTGCCAATCTCACAGTTTTCTGTTTGTAGTATATTTAATAGCTGATTCCTGATTCTATTCTATAGCTCAGTATTTGAGCTACACATCAAACTATGTAAATTTGATTATAAAGAATGCATGCATCTCAGATACCCTAAGATATAGCATCCAAGTATAGCTGTGAAAGTATCATGTTAAGGAAGTATCATGTTAAGAAAGGTACTATTATTTTCAGAATTATTGCCACATTACACTTGAATATTAATTTGCTCCTAAATTCTAGAGTAATTTATGAAGGAGAGTCAAGACTTTTCAGCTTCTACTAAGAATGTGATAGTTGCATAATGTGTCTCAGAAACTACTTATGTTTCTATTCTCTACCAATGTCCCAAATTTTCAGTGCAACCTATCTAAGGATTAAATGACTAAAGACTTTCAGCTCAGTGTATTGGCAAATAGGGTCAACTTATCTGTTTCACTTTTGTGGCAATATGTCACTAGTAGTTGTGCTAGTGCTACTTGCAGTCCTTCAATCACCTACCTCAGAGAAATTTTGCAGGTGTCCAAGTGAAACCCCATCCTTTTATAATTAACCAGCTTACTTCTTTGTTGTGAGATCAGTTGTAGAGAACTGAAAATTATCTATATTTTGTAGACATGTTGTCATGTCTCTGTGTTTGCTAGGAATCTACTAGAAAAAATAAAGATTATTTAAAATAAGTTGTAGTTAAGAAATTACTAAAAATGTAATATCCGAGTTCATTAGAAAGAACTCCTCAGCTTCACTCTGAGCACAGGGTTTTTGGGCAAAATTGAGATTTGGGAGACACTGTTCTGTCAAATGATCTGCACTGCAGTGGAGGAACAGGAGAGTTATCTGCAGCTGCAGGCTGACAGACTGCATAGACAGCCCATGGTGTGACATGTTAGTAGAGCACTATATGCTGATATGAGGGAAATGAAAAGAACCGATAAAAGAGCATAATATAAATTTATTTGCTATTTTAAATTGAGTAATTTAAGTCTGTATACACTTTAGCACACTTGGTTTTATAGGAATTTACACTGTAAGCATTTATTATGCTCTAAGTTGGGATCCCAGGTCAGCCAGAGCTTTGTGGTGGGATTTTTTATTTTGCTTAGAATTAGCGAACTAAAAGACAACACAGCACTTTTCATATTTTTTGATGTTATATTACACTGCAGACTACAACCAAATTAGTTTTTGAATTAAAGGAAATTCAGCTTTGCTGGGCATATAGTTTAAGAGAGAGGTTCTGAGAATTTGTTTTCTTATCCTGCCTCAGCCCTGTACACCAGGCAAGTTACTATCTTCAAACTTCTTCTCATTTATCAAATGCCAGGGGCTTCCTGGTTTGCTAAGTCTATTTCTTTCTCTCATGCCAAAGTTTGGCTCATATCTGCTCCACTCTTACTTTAGGAAATTCCCATCTCCCATGTGCAGTGGTCTCTCTGCTTGTCCTGCTCTGCACTTGGGTATCTCTTTCCATTTCCTGTGGTCGGTTGCTCCCCAGAAAAGACTCTGTCTCCTTCTACCTCCTCATAGTTGCACTTGACTTAGTTTGTAACAGGGAGGACACAGCAGAGTCAGTCTTTCTCCTCACTTTAAGTGAAAATAACATGAAGTAAACAGTGATTGATCTTGATTAACCCCTGCTAGGTAAAACTACCTGCTTGCCAGCTAAAGGATGTGCATTCAACTTTAAAAAAGAGACAGAGGAGGGAGATCTTAGGACAGTTCATGCAACAATTTGAGCACCAGTTACTCCTTGGTTGTGTCCTTGGTCAGTCTATGTTATCACACAATCTAAAGACTTTCCTTTCAGGAAACTCTTGAACTTCACATTGGAATTTGAGCTTGGTGTTGGTATGAAGTAACACAAAGATCAGCTTCTTCTAGGCAAAATACATTGTTAAAGGTTATAATCATTTAAAATAGTTTAAAAGCACCTATCTAGATGCCATCATATGTTTGCCTGATACACCCCACAACCAGTAATATTCATTGCTCTCTTGGGCATCAAGCAGTAACTTGCTTATTCTAATTCCTGCCTATCAGAGTCCTTGTCAGACTACAGCAGTTAGCAGCTTTTAGATTCTCCTCATCCTCAGAAACACACAAATTCTTAGTTTTGGCAAACCACCTTTTTTTATAGTGTTAGAGCTCATAGTATCAGAACGAGATAAGGTATTTGTACATGAGTTATTATTTTGCATTTTCAACCCTGATTCCTCTAAAGTTCCTTTTCTCTTCTTTCAGATAATTCATCCTATACGTACAATATGCATAGGATACAATATGCATAATACTCATAAGAACTATGTCCATGCATATCAGGTCTTTCTAGTGCTGGTTTACTCAGCTCCTATTCAAGAGCTGGTTGTGAAATGAAGTATGTTTTTTGTGAGAGAGTTCCCAATAGAAACTGATTCTCAGCCTCTTATGAAAGGGGGGATACGACCCATTTATTTTTGTAAGAGACTCTCAGCTTCTCTAAACTACATTTCAGTGGTGACCAAAAAAACAGAAGTCTTCTGTAGTCCTTGTTCTCCCTTTTCTTAAGGTAGCAAAGATTAAGTGCAGCACTTCCAAAGACAACTGGCTTGCAAATTACATTCATGTCTGATTCTGATTTTTATCCTCAAAACTATGTTCCCTTTACTCATACTGTCCACTTTAACTCCTGCAGATGGAACAAGCCAGGCAGAATAGTGTTCTAATTTACAGTCTACAAATGTTGAAACACACTGTTGTATATTCCATAATTGAAACTGTTAGTGTGTCTTGTATATCCTGCGGCCTTTTGTACATGCAGCCATTGTTACCCAATTTCTGTGAAATATTATCCACAAAGGTTTAGAAAGTTTCATTAGGGTTGCTATAAAAGTCAGCTAAACAATGTTTTATGTCTTCTCTTAAGTTGAAATGTCTTGCAACTAATAGAAAACATTTTGTAGACCACTTGTTAAATGACTCTGTAGCAGACAAATGGTGTAAGTGATTCATTTTTATAAGGAGTGGGTCATATTAGAAGAGTTAGGAGTTAATACATCTTTGGCTAATGATTTTTCCTTTGTTTTCTGCACATGAAGTAATATTTCATGCATATTTTCCTATCTCTGCAAAGCATCTCAATCTGCATTTGGGCTGAGGTTATTCTTATTGAATAGGTGAAATACAATATTGCAGGCAGAAGTTTCACGAGAGGCAATGAAGATATACGGTAAATTAACTCAAATTTGGTGATGAGAAACACTTTGTTCACTGATTTTTTCTCCTCCATACATCAGACCAATCCTTGATTTTACAGATAGTCTGTTTCTTATAGAGGACACAAAAATAGTAGCAGATAACTGAGAATGGTTGTAAGATGTAGAATCCAAGAAGAGATAGGGAAGCATGTTTTTCTTTCTGGGGTAGATAGTATGAATCCCGTGGACTTAGGAGGAGCAGGGCTCCCTTTTGTAAGCTATACTGCAATACAAATGACCTATGAAATGTTCCCCTTAAGATCTTTCATCACAAGCAAAGGCAAAAGCAGTGAGGTGTTGCTCTTGCTTTCCTGAGCTCTGAAACCACKTAAGCTTTCTAATGCCCTGCTCAGTATACTACAGTATCTATTGTGTTGAATGAACTACCACTATTTGGGTGGTAAAAGATGAAGTCATAGTCTTCCCAATCATTCTCCTTTTCTAACGCACCAATAAAAAAATTTCAAATATGACAAATAGGAGGAGGAAAAGGAGGAAGAAGAAATTACACACTATAGGAAGGTTTCAAACACTCAGGATAAAATGTCGATATTAGGCAGCCAGCTATAAAATTATGGTTCACAGGTTTACACAGGAGCATTAACCTCTACGTAGTATGATCTCCTTTTTGGCCCATATCCATTTCTAATATGTTGGAGGCTGTGGTACCACTCTGATAACTTTTACATGAATAAGAGTAGGGGTGCAATAACACTTACTGAAAATCTCATCCTGGTTAGACAAATTATTAACTTTTTTATTGTGGTTACAAATACACTTCTTTATTGTGCTAATGTGATGCTGAAAATTGTGTTCACCATTACATAAAACTTAATTTTATTCAAAAATTTTTAAAATGTTTATTTTGATGGGATGGACATTTAAAAGACAGCAGAAGAAAAGAGAGACATACATTTCAAAAATGTCTTCATTTATCATAGATGTGTTCAGTTTCTTCTTGTCCTGGAATCTGCTAGATCAAGGATCTAATGGCTGCATTGCTATATATGCTACTTTGCTAAGAGTGCTCACTGTCTCCCCAGAGTWGCTTCTCCAGTTTATGTAAAATCCATAAGATATTCCCATCGCAAAAAAGGGAATGCCTCCCAGCTTTATCCTAAGACACTCCCTTGGAAAGCTGAACTTTAAACCCTGTTATAGTTAATGTTTATTTGTGGAATACGCAGCTTCACCAATAAAAGATTTTGAAAAATCTTTCCTCTGGCCAAAATGCTTGGCAGTCCTAGAAGTATGGCTTCAAATATCTCCAGGTGAGAGAGGAAAGTGAATTTGGCTCTCCCACATCCTGGAATAGAGCCCTAATCTTTGGGCTCTTGGACAAAAGGAAATAATGTTTTATTATGACCGTCACTTTTTTGACCCAGATAAATCATTTATACAAACCTTACTTTTATTTACAAAATTAGCAATGCCAGCATTTATGTTAATCTTTGGATATTTTATTTACTTAAAAAAAAAAAAAAAAAAAAAGTCTTTACTCTGATTGTAATGCAGCCGCATTTTGTTAGCATGAAGTTTTACAGCAAATCAGTTTAATCCTGTAAACTCTTAATAGAGAATGGGCAGGCATATTTCAGCACAAGTAGGCACTGCTGTGTTAACACTATTGAGGTAAGGTTACTATATGTGGAGCAAACAAGCTCCCCAGGGCAGCAAAGAAAACCTGAGTTATAAAATATTTTTCCAGATATTCCTGAATAGAGGTTTGGAAACCTTTTCAAAGAGCTTTTCATTCTCCTATTCCATCCTGTGTCAAAAACTTTAATTTTGCCTAGGGGTAATATGTAATTTGGCACCAAATGACCTTATCAAATTTTATCAAAAGGAAAAGTAATACAACTGAATTCCCTCAAGTAATCTCTTTGAAGCGTTTTTAATATAATGTTCAACCATGGATTTTTTTTTATCACTTTCCATTAGCACAACTTTAGTTGGGACCAAAATAGAGCATCTTTAATCGATGTGAGAACACTTTCATCTACCGCAGCTCAAGCGTTCTTTCAGTTCACTTAAACATGTCACGTTTTATTTTTAAAAAACCTTTAGAAACATGTATATAGGAGATTTCTGCTGTTTGAACACCTTCTTTGATATGTATATAGAAGTGAAAACAGGCTGATGAATAAATGAAGATGGTAGGCTATAACTTTTCTATCTCAGCCTACAGATCTGATACTGTATATCTTGCAAGAATTAGAAAACTGCCAGCATAACGCCTGTAGGTTGAAGAGAGACTTCTCTGTTTACTGAAAGAAAGCTGCTTAGGCTCTGAATCTTCATGTCACTTCTTCCTGAAAAGGAGGCAGAATGACCCAGATGGAAGAATTTGGTCTTTGAAGACTTCAGATTCAGTCCTTCTGCCACTGGCATGAAGAAAGGTCCACCATTAAATTATGAGGCCTCTAATTCTGAAAGTTGGGTTTTGACCTCACATCTGTGCTGGAAACAGCCAAAAACTGTGACAAACTTAATCATTCTGATAGACATGGTAACTTGCATCCTAATAACACAAAACTTGATTATACCAAATAACTATACCCTTGTCATCTGTAATACGAGTATTAAAAAAGACAGCTGAAGGTTTGTGTATATGTGTATACATATATACATAGATTGATATCTGGAAATCTGGTCTTGAGTAGGAACATTTCTTCCAGTCCAGACATGGAGTCAATCAGACTTGCAGTTCTCATACAATAGTTGTGCGAAGTCAGAGAGAATGTGAAATTTGAAACAAGTGAGCAATTTTAGACTGCTAAGGAAGAAAAAATAACTGAAAAAAGAAAAAAAAAAGTCTTAAAAGAAAGGATGTCTCATACGTGCTTCTGCAAGCCACGTTAACAGATTTGGCTTTTTTATCATTGTATTATCATGTGACTATTTTGCATGATGATAAAATATGCATCAACCGTAGATTAGGGTTCCTGAATATGAAGTAACAACATGACAATTGTTAAGAAAGCGACCGGTAAGGACAAGCTATTTGGAGCAAAAGCTAAGAAGTTTCCAGGACATTACTTGGCATGTAGTGTTTTCATATAGTTTTCAGAAGCTGCATTGCTTTGGGATGGAAGCATTCAGGCCATCTGAGAGAACAAATGCTTCGCTACCAAAAATATGCTTGTTAGAAAATACAAAAGCTTGATTTATCTCTTTTTTTCTTTTTCTTTTTTTAATCTCAAGATCTCCATTGTCTTCAAAATTTGAATAATTACCATTTCTAAGTTAGCCACCCAATTTTATGTTAAGTAGCTGCTTTGTAGGTTAAGTAGCTGTTTTGTAAAATCATAACTAACATATTAATGGATTTGTAGCTGGTTTAATTATATTAGAATATTTTCTATTTGCTTGCTTTAGAAATATTTTGATTTCTGTTACTTTGGAATTAAAGAGTTTGCAGAGGCTACATAATCAAGGCAAGCATTCTACAAAACGATGTTACAGATCACAACTGAATCCTTCTGCAAATTAAAATGAAAATTTTTAAACACTTTATCAACTTCTATTTAATCAAACTTTTCCCAGCTTGATTGGAACTGTAATGTTACTGTCTACATTCATCTCTCCAAAGTGATTCTGCTATAAATCTCTCTCTCTCAACATGAATTTTCACCCTTACCTAAAAAAAAATGGGTCTCATCCCTTGCTTATACTTCTCTACTTACTTTGTCCTATTCTTGTGCAAAGGTCTCAAACTTTGCATCTTTCAGTCTTAGGATTCGGGAGAATTAATTATATCAAAACATTTTCTTCTCATTTTTGCAGTATTTCAGTAGCAAGCAATAGAACAGAACAGCTGGAAAATCTAGAGGTGGTTCAAAACACCTTTCCTGTGTTTTGTTATGGATTTTTTGTTTTAATAAGTCTATTCCCACTCTTGCCATTTCAGTGCACTGGTTCCTCCCCTTGGCACCACAGTGTTGCTTGCTGAATTGCTTACAATTTGAGCAAAATGCAAACAGGCTGCTTTGAAAAGGGCCAAGCGGTGCAGTGGGAAGCACAGCAGCTCGTGGGGAAACACAGAGCAAAGGAAACAGGAAACAAATTCACCAGCAATTGAAATTCAAGAATATGTTTGGAAGTCATCGTTACTCTAAAGAGAAACCATAATAATAAAATAATAATAATAATAATAATAGTCTGACCCAGCCTCTCTTGTAGAACAGGACTCGTGAGCGCTCTCTGGCCGTGCCGCACGAGTCCTACCAGCATTTAGCGTATGAGCTGGTGCTACCTGGGTAAGCAGGCTTTAAAAATCAGCAAATGAGAGGGTTTGTACCATTCTGCCCTCCTGTAGAGGATTATTCATGTTCTCATTCAGACAATTATATTATATTTAGGAAGTTTTCCAAATTGCAGAAGACAAGGAAAATTATGTTTCCCTCATTCAGATTTCATGACGTGATATATGAATTCTCTCCTTCAAGCTCAACAACAGTAGATTTACTTTTTTTCTCTTTTACTTGCAGAGTGCTTACTTTGCTTGTATTCACTTTCAGAGTGAATTTCTGGAAGTTGTTAAGTTGTAAAAGTTGTATCAGATTCTTTCCTACAAGTAGAAAGTTGAATGAACACTACTCTGTATTACTGTAGAGAATGCAATAAATAATTGTGTGTTTTATGACACATAATCTTTACAGAGCTTAGCAGTAGAGAATTTTTCTCTGTCAGGTAAGATTTCTTTAGTTACTGTCTTCAGTTACATTCAGTCCTTGTAAGGTATGTAATTATACAGCATGAGATCAGCTTTTCAAATTGTGTTACATTTAATAGATATTTTCATTTTCTGTTTGCTGATTCTCTACATAACCTTTGCTTTTTTTATGTGTGTGTATATATATATATATATATATATATATATACATATACACATTGATATATTTAATGAATGTGTTCTTTATTCTTAAAACTGTGCTATTAGATGTTTTTATTCTGCGGTCTTCTGTGGATTCTTTTCTTTCTTTCTTTCTTTCTTTTTTTTTTTTTTTTTTGAAAGAATATATTATTAAAAATCCTCATACTTTCTCCAAAATGGAGAATTCCCAAGGTGTATATTAATATCATAAGACTGACTTCATGTATAATAATAGCTGGGCAAATGTCAAACTATTTGACATTCTAGGTTGAGTATTTGGTGTTAGAATGTTTTCATTTACAATGTTTAATAGTCTAAATCCCAGGTATATTGTAACAGAATGATCTTAACTTTGTAGACAAGAATAATTACCTTTTCTAGCAAATTCAAATAAGAAGGCAAATTTTAAAAGCTTAAGCTAAAACAAACAAAAACAAATTAAAAACCTTTTATGATATTTCTCTTAATATTGTGTTTTTTAATAATGTCAAATCTGTAAATTCTAGTTTTCTTTTGCAAGTTTGTTTACCTATGAATATATTTATTCCTGCTTAAACTTGAGATTGAAGAAACAGGCATAAATCTGATTGCAGATCACTGATACTCTGTAAAAATAAATGGTAAAAGTAATGACAATGTGTTTACAATGAATACCACTTTCCACAAAACCACAGAACTGTAATTCCATTACTCACTGAAAAGAAGTGCAGATAGAACTTTCAGATGATATTCTCACCAGCATTTACAGATCTACCCAGTACAGAAATGAAGTTTGCCTTCATGGATTTAAGTTTTGCATATGTTTATATGAGGATAAAAGCCCACCTACCCTGAAAATAGAAGCAAGGACCAATTCTGATATTTTGGTAATAAAACTGATAGATTTTTCCAGTTTTTATATACACATCTACATGTGTATATATGTGTCTGTGTGCGTGTGTGTATACATGTACTTACATGCATATATATGTAAACTATGTGATATACACATATATTTACACATATCTAATATATCTCACATATATGTAAATAGATGTATCTATACACTCATAAAATATATATGACAATCTCTTATGTGCTAATTAAGCACGAAGCACTGCTGGTATGTTATGTTAACTTTATGTTGTGTAGTTAACTTTATTTTCAGTATTGGTTAGAGAGATCATAATTAAACACACATTGCTTCAGAAATTTTAAACATACAGCATTGTTTAAACTAATTAAATTGATATCAGTTCACATGATCTAGCAAGACAGTTTCCTGATGTAGACGTGGCCTTAGTGAGCTAGCTACAGATATTAAGTCTGGATCTGTGACTTTTGTCATGAACCCAGGCATGAATCAGCATGAAAAAAATCATTCATATGTAAACATACTGGCAAAGGAAATTTGGAGGCCAGATTTTGATAATCTGACTCATAAGCTAAAAAAAAAAAAGGGAAAGAAATACTACAGCTGGTATCTCCTTTAACATCTGTAAAAGTCTCATTAAAAATCTAGTTTATTGTTTTCATTTATTTGTAAAACATACCATAAACATTTCTATCTAATGAAGATATATTCCATAGAATCATTATAGGGAATTTTTTTTGCTGTAAAATATTGGTTCTTTTCAAAGGCACTGTTTGCCTTGATTTCCAGCCCAATAATTTTTGTGCTACAATCATCACATACTTAATATCAAATCTATTCTGAAAGAATGAAGCTGCTGTATATCTTGGTTTATTTTCCCAACAAAAATTCTGACAAATATTTATGCATTCTTCCTGTTAATAGATGCCTTCAGACTTTTTCGGTAATCCTATTTTCTATTGGATGTATAAAAAGAAGACAAAAATGAAAAATATAGCCTGAACACGTGAAATATATGTAAAATATTTAAAATATACAAAGGGAATATTTGATATAGCTTGAGATGTAATTATTTGTACTTACCTTTTTTCATCAACGATTATTTAAGAAATAAGTATTTTGGTCAATATCACCTCAAAATCCTCGTATTTAAATTAATATACTTGGTTTGGTTGGCCTGTATTTTTAAGCTCTGTCTCCTTAAACATTTTTTAAGTTCCATTGCTTTTAAGAGGGCTGTTTACTCCTCTCAAAATTATAGTTATTTTAAATTAGGTGCAGATGAACTTAGAGGAGTTCATAGAAAAATTTAAGCTTGTTTAGTGTATGGAAAATAATAGTAGTTCCTGTCTTGGATAGGAGTATGTTGCACTCAACCAACTGCACATTCAAGACTTAGTAAAATGTGAAAAGCCAATGACTGAGTGAAGAAAATTGAGCATGATTATTGAATTAATAATCAATGTATTAGATAATCAAATTTACTTCCAGTATAATTGCACATGTAATGATATAGGTCATTTGCATGCCCACGAGTTTTTATGCAAGGACTTTCATGTATATGTATTTATTAGAAATGAATATGCAAGAAAAAAATATAAATCAAAGGATGGCATTAGGGAAGTAAAACCACAAGTGAATATATTATAAACAGAAAACATGGCAATTAAAATCTAAAAGTCAGAAAGGGTTGAAAAGAGAGAATTATTACTTAAGAAAGTTAATGAGAAAAGACAATAAAAGGAGAAGGCAAGTCTAGCATTTGAGTTTGTATCATTTGATAAAATCTTATGGTAAGATGCTAGCCTGGCTAAAATCAAGGCAAAGCTCCTCTTTCTTCAATAGCATGAACATTTCACCATTTTCGCTTGCGTTCTCTAATCTGTGTGTTGTCATTCACAGACGTCCTGACAAACTTAACTCCTGATATAATCGTGAGGAACAGAAACTCTAGGAGAAATACATTTTGTTCCCATCTTGGCTAGTTACAAGAAGTATTTGTAAAACTGCATTAAAACTAGCTTTCTCATTCATTAGTAGAACAGCAATGAAAGAAGACAGACAATTTTACAGATTATACTTCTCTGAACGACTAACTTGCTCATATATTGGACTTCACAAAACATGAGTAGGATTAAAGAACCATGAAATCATTAGCATTCGTCTACCTTCTACAAAAAACCCTCACCTAATAATTAATTAGATTATAAACTGAATACCCTTTGAGAATGGTATTCAGATGAAAGTGAGCATGTTGCTGAAAATAATGATGGGGAATTTCTGTTAGTGGGAGCAAAAGCGTGACATGTAAGAGAAAGGACTAAAAATGACTTTTAATGAGAGGGAAGTTAATAGCTCATTATAGAAACAACACAGGAGGGACTGGGTTACAACATAACTATTGTATGAGCCAAATGGRGTGAATAAATTGGAGCTGTCAGCAGGTGCCCGTAGCAGAGAATAGCAACTACTGTTATGAAGTAAAATTCAAATTTAAATTCATTTAGTAAGAAATGGCAAGAGGAAATTGTAATTATATGGAGGGTTCATCTTTTTCATCATTGTAAAAGTACAGGTAGGAGCATCTCTGTTTCTCAGAAATATTTCTATTAAGATCAAAGAAAATCATAGTTTTTCTCATTTTAAGTGGCTGATAATTAGAAAGTAGAAATTTCCATGCAATAGAATCCTATTAGTTACTTTGTTTCATTTATAGTTCTGGAAACCAATATTCTGAAATCATTAATTATATTGATAATCTAACGAGGAGGTTAACACACTGTGGCACATGCAAGTTAATCATGTGTATTCTGCTTAAATAATTAATGCAGCACTTTTTAAAAAAACAGTTATTATTAGACTATGTGAAAACTGCTATTTATGGAATATTGCCTGAGAGAGGCTCCTTTCAGAAGTCATTACTTGCTAGTTTACCACACACTTTGCTCTGAGATATTGTAAGTGGCACTGGCCAGAAAGCTGACCAGATTTTTTTTCTTGAAATGTTTCTTTGATGAGAAAAGAGTTGCTCTTAAAGTAAAAGTTCTGTTTCTGGTATGTGCTAACATCACTGTTTCGGAACAGTCAGTGGAAAATGTGGTTTGATGAGCTAAATTTATGAAGGAGATTTGGAGCACTTAGGAAAATGAGAGCAATTTAATTTACATTATTAAAAATGGTTTATAAAATTAATGCTAGACATTTTCAAACCTCGGCTGTTTATGCTAGGATTGTCTTTAAGAAGCTGCTTACAAATTACCTCTAACCTAACTCATTTATCACTACACTAACATGGTTCCTTCTCTAAAAGAGGAAATCAAATTGAAGTTCTTATTTCTATAATATAATTCAATCATAAAATCTGACTGTGGTTTTTGAACTCTCCCTCTTTCTTTTAAATTGATGATAACTACAGAACTTGGAAAATATTAAAATGAACATAATTGCTATATTGACCCATAAAGTGTGGATTTGGACTTGTCATTCTGATTTACTTGTCCTACAATATTTTCCTAAATTCCAGTTACCAGTGGTTCTGAGTATTTCATACATATTTCTTTCACATTGTCTCAATGTGTAAATTAATTCAGTAATGTTGTAATAATTATTTGAATAAAAATCTTTTCATCTTAAAGTCTATTACTTTATTATAGAGATATTAGAATCCATCATGTGCATTTCCCTTTTTCCAGATGGAACAGATAGAACTTCAGAGTATCATGCAGAATAAATTGCTTCTAAAAACTAAAAATACTACAAAAAGATCAGCATGAGAGCTAGCAATAAGGTACAGACCTTCTTTAATCTCTCAAAAGTGAGGGTCGTAATTGAAAAAATAGGTCATTGTGGATTTTTAATCAAATTTAATGTATTTACCTCTGCCAGTTCTGTCACTGCACTCCTATTTTAGTAGCAATTTATTCTGAGAAAAATGATTTCACTGAGCATTTTATTACATACAAATTCAACATGCTGCAGGTAAAACAAGAAGTCTTGGCTGATGTGGAGCTATTTTATTACCTTCCTGATTGTCTAAGGTTCCAACATGTGCATGTTCTCTGTAATAAGAATCTTGCCTATACACAGAACATCTTTTATTTCTCTCAACAGTTATAGGCTCTTTCTTTCTTTTTTCTTTCTTTTTTTCCCCCCAGTTTCCAAAAAAGTCAGCAGCTTTGGAACATCTTTGAAACCAAAATCTGTAACTGATGGAGGTATAAATATGCCTATCTGACCTATATAATGTCACCAAATAAATATTGGCTTTTCTTTGCTTTTTAGCATGGAAGAAAATGATCCTACAAAAGGCTGGTGATGCTAATGGCTCTAAAGCAAGGTCACATATGGGTTACTGGGGGACAGAAACCTCTGAAACTTTGTAAGGCTTACCATAATGAAAGGACAGCCTTAAATATCTCTGATTAAGGTAATGCTATCAGGATAAAAATTGTAGGCCTGGGGTACTATTATATCACTCCAGTTTTTCATTAATGTCCCAGTGATGGGACATAATTTAAAAACATGTATTGGATTGTATATTCCTTTTTCCAGTCAGAGAAAACCCAGCAATTGCTTTTATTTCTGCTAGCCTCGTTGAAGCCCATTAGCATTTTGCCATTCATTTAACAGGCCACAAGTTTCACTCAGTGTTTAAAATAAATCAGTCCCTCTGTGTTTACTTTCTACCCATTTCCACCCCACAATAATTCCCTGTATGAGGGTGCCTAAACAGATGAGTGCAAGTAGTCCTGCATCTCCTACTCCTGTTCTTTAATCCAAGTGGTTGTAAAAAACCATCTTTTTACAGCTGTGTAGCTTGCTCAGCATGGTCGCAAAGCTCAAAACATCTCTGGTATGACACCGTAGTGATGTCGTTTTATACCTTCCAGGACTACAGTTAGTTAAGAGAAGGTCTCTTTCCAAATAATAGGATTTTGGGGGCAAGTTAATGTTTCAGTCTGCAGAAAATAATAGTAAATAAGAGCATCTTCCTCTCATTACTGCTTTTCCCTTCAATTTCTTCTTTCCTTCAGAGATGTATTTATGTATTTTGTAATTATACATGAAAAATACTGCTGTTAGAAAAGTAACACTAAATGCACAAAATAAAATATTCAAAAGCTAATTATCTAACTTGCTATTTATGTATACAAAATATATACAGAAAGAGGGCAAATTATGAGAGAAACTACTATCGTCTCAGACTTTGCCTTATTTAGTGCAGAGCATAGATCTGTGCTGGGCATGAATTCAGACTTAGGGCGGTGAACAAAGCTGTTACGTATAGCACATTTGCCCGTAGTGGCTGAAATGGAATAAAACAAAGTATATCTCAAAGAAAAAGACCACTGCTTTGATTAAGGTGGGTAAACACTGTCCTGGAGAATARAATTCTGCCACTGCCAAAAGGTCCTCTTTAATGCTACGCAGGTTATGGAAGCCGTGTTTTTCACAAGTTACTATTTACTTTGCATTTTTTATTTCCTAGATTAAATTTATACAAGGTCTCATTTAGAATTCTGTACACTTCTAGCTACAATCAAAGGAATTAAAGATGTGTTTTATACGTATAAATTTAAATAAACAGTGGCACAAGTGGAACCACAGGAAGTTCCACCTGCACATGAGGGGGAATTTCTTCCCTGTGAGAGTGACAGAGCACTGGAGCAGGTTGCCCAGAGAGGTTGTGGAATCTCCTTCTTTGGAGATCTTCAAGGCCCGCCTGGATGCAACCCTGTCTACCATGCTCTAGGTGACCCTGCTGATGGGGGAGGTTGGACTAGATGATCTCTGGAGGTCCCTTCCAACCTTACCAATTCTATGATTCTGTGAAATATATAATACAATTTTAAAATGTCATAGTTATTTTAAATAAGGTATCAAAATCAGTGGTTACTTAATATGTGTAATCTTTGGTAAAATGAACATAATACCACCACTTCATTTAATTGTCTTTTTTTCTGAACATAAATGAATTAGTATATTGGCATGTGTTTTAGGACTACCCAGTGGGAAATTAATAATTTTTTCTTCAGTGTAAAGTCTGAAACACTATGTGGTAAAAAAAAAGCCTAGAGCTAGATATTGATCATGAGAGATGAAACAAAATCATATATAAGTTTTATTTAATTGAGGACATACATTTAGATTAAATAGAAAGAATAGGAACAGTTAAGAATCGTAATGCTGTATTTAATACTGTATGTAACACTATATTTAATACATAAGTTCAAAGGAATTACAGAGAGGTTGGACAGTCTACCTTTATTGGAATGTAAGTACATAAGAATAATTGTACCTGTTCAGATCAGATATCCAGAAAGCCCTGAATCGTATTTTCAAGAATAGACAATAGCAAATTTGGGAGAAAGAGTACTAGGACAAGGAAAATATGCAATACTCCTCTTCCAGACATTGGAATTCCAGACATTAATTTTCAGTTTAGGAAATTCTTAAGCCAGAATTACCATATTTGGATAAATAATCCTTGATGGCTTCTATTCCATGAATTTTTTAATTGCTTTTCCAATTCTTCAATACTCATAGTAACCTGTGATATTATGAGGAATAATAATGTTTCAGTCTCATAGGAGACTTGCACCAAAAATCCTATTATTTGGAAAGAGACCTTCTCTTAGCTAACTGTAGTCCTGGAAGGTATAAAATGACATCACTACGGTGTCATACCTGAGTCTATATCTGCTGGAGGGACAACATAGCAAGGCACAAATAACCATGGAGATTCATGGCTTAATTGCATCCTGTGTGAAGAATCAAATCCTTCAATACGCTTTGAGTCTGCCACTTGCTAGATTCAAGCAGTATCCGCTAGTATTTGTGTTTGAGAAGAAAAATAAGTCATTTGCAGTTCGTATGATTTGCTAGATTTCTGTCTATTGCTCCCTTAGTCATTCCTTTTTTTCCCCTAAACTGTAGCACATTATCCAGTCAGTCCACAAACATAGCTTGTTCCATATCTGCGATCACTGTCATTGCTTTCTTTATTTCTGAGTTTTACTACACCCTTTTTTGAGACAGAAGCACTAAAACTGCAAGCAATATTCAGGATTAAAGTTCATGTATAATTGTAGCATAAAGTTGTTTTCTTTTTTGTCTTCTATCCCTCTCAGGATGATGTCTTACATTCATCTGCCCTCTGCTCAAGGTTTCATTCCTGAACAGAGCTCAACTCAGAGCTCATAATTTGTGACAGAAAGTTAACATTCTTGTTTTGGCTTTGTCACTTTACTTTTATCTATGCTAAGTTCACGTGCCATTTTATTACAGAATTTTCAGTATTATGAGAATCTTTTGCAAATTCTTAATGTTTGGGGCACATCTTTCCTGCCCAGAGTTCAGTACTGTCAGCATTTTTTATAATTGCAGTAAGCCTTCCCTGATCCAGACTATTTCTGTAATGTGCAGAGTACAGCAGTTTGTACAGCAGGACACAAAGAACTGATCCTCACCTCTGTCCAGAGCAGCAAACACATTCTCAATTATGATTGTGATCCATTACAGGACATGTTCTCCAGTAGCTGGTGGAGCTGTCCCTGCTATGTTGGAGACTTCCGCCAAGACAGACCTTCTGATGGAGAATGCAGCTGTGCAAGTCTTAGGCTGCAAGGAGTGCCTGGGGCCTCTCCGTAAGACTGGGGCTGACAGTCAACTTTTCTGCAGGAGGTGTGTTGTTGATGAGTACCATCTAGAGAGGTTTGCTGCTTTCCAGGTGCCTGAATCCAGAATGTTATGCAGAGAATGTGGAGGCTTGTCCCCCCTGTTACCCCCTGTTGCTCTTCCATGTGGGCACCAATAATACCACCAAGAGCAGCTTGGAATATATCACATTACAGAGCTCTCTGGGTGGTGTTCAGGGACATGGGGGCCCAGGTGGTTTTCTCTGTGATCCTACCAGTGAGGGGAAAGGATGAGAGGAGTAATGGATTCTACGAGACAACAATTGGCTGTGCAGCTGGTGTTGGCAACAGGGTTTTGGCTTCTATGACCATAGGACCCTGTCTAAAAATTGACATCTGCTTGGGAAAGATGGTATCCACTTCATGAAGCAGGGCACATCTGCCAACAGGCTGACCAACCTTGCAAGAAGAACTTAAAGCTGGGAAAGACAGGGGAATGGGAGAGTTATAGGGATCATGTGATCAGCCAAACAGGGCTTCTGTAGAGGTACCTCGAGCATTTGCATGCAGGTAAGGAAATGCCTACAAGACAAGACAAGGGGGAAACCTCTTGCACCTCTTCTTGGAAATCAGCATGCTTGGATGCCTCTCTGAAGCGCCTATACACAAATGAACACAGCATGGGGAATAAACAGGAGGAATTAGAGATCTGCATGCAGTTGCATTATGATTACAGAGACATGGTGAAGTAGCTCACATGACTGGAATGTTGCAATGGATAGAGACAAGCACTTTAGGAAGGACAGGTCAGGAAGATAAGGTGGGTGAGTCACCTCTTATGGGAGAAAGCAGCTAGAATGCATGGAGCTCTGCCTAGGGGTGGGTGATAGGCTGGCTGTGAGCTTATGGGTAAGGATTAAGGGGCAAACTAACATGGGTGACACTGCTGTGAGCATTTGCTGCAGGCCACCTGACCAGGAGGAAGACGCAGATGAGGCCTTCTATATCCAGCAGGAAGTAGCCTCAGGTTGTGGTCCTAATGAGGGACTTTAACCATGCCAATATCTGCTGGAGGGACAACATAGCAAGGCACAAACAATCCAGGGGGTTGCTGGACATCAAAAAGGGCTTCTGTAAATGCATCAGTAACAAAAGGAAGACTATGGCGAATGGAGGCCTGCTGCTGAATGAGGAAGAAGCCCTAGTGACAAAGGATGAATAAAAGGCAGAGACTGAACGCCTTCTTTGCCTTATTCYTTACTGGTGAGACCATCCCTCAGGAATCCCAGGCCCTGGAGAACAGAGGTGAAGTCTGGAGATGGGGAGACTTTCCCTTGGTGGGGGAGAATGGGTTAGGGATCACTTAAGCAAACTGGATCTCCACAAGTCTATGGGCTTTCGTGGTATACATTCACAAGTGCTGAGAGAGCTGGCAAATGTCATTGCTAGGCCACCCTATAATCACCTTTGAAAGGTCATGGCAACCAAGAGAGGGACCTGAGGCCTGGAAGAAAGCAAATGTTACTCCAGGCTTCCAAAGGAGCAAGAAGGAGAACGCAGACAGCTACAGGCCAGTCAGCCCCACTTTAATTCCTGAAAAGTAGCTAATCCTGGATACCACTTCCAAGCATATGAAGGATAAGACATGATCAGGAATAATCAGCATGGATTCACAAAGGTGCTTAAGTAACGCAAAAGCCTTCTAAGACTGAATGACTGGTTGGGTCATTCCCCTAACTCTTCTCACTGAAGAAAGAGCAGTGGATATCTCAAGTCTCCCTTGACTTAAGGCTTTTGACACTGTTTGCTATAACATCCTCAAAGCACAGACTAGATGAGCAGACAATGAGGCGGATTGAAAACTGGCTGAATGGCATCACTCAAAGGGTTGTGCTTAGTAGCACGAAATCTAGTTGGAGGTGTGTAGTTAGCAATGTTCCCCGGGGGTCAATACTGGGTCCAGTCCCATTCAACATATTCATTAGTGACCTGGATGAAGAGACAGAGTGCACCCTCAGCAAGTCTGCAGGTGATACAAATCTAGGAGGGGCCGTTGATACGTCAGAGGTCTGTGCTGCCATTCAGAGGGAGCTTGACAGACTGGAGAAATGGGCAGGGAGGAAATTTGTGAGGTTCAATAAAGGGAAATGCAAAGTACTGCACTTAAGGAGGAATCATCTCTTTCACCAGTACAGGCTGGAGGCTGAGCTGCYGGAAAGCAGCTCTGTGGAGAAGGGCCTGGGAATCCTGGTAGGCAACAAGTTGACCAAGAGCCAGCAATATGCTGTTGCACCAAAGGCAGTCAACACCCTCCTGGGATGAATTAGCTAGCACAATAAAGGGGATGATCCATCCCCTCTACTCAGCCCTTGTGAGGCCACATCTGAAGGGCTATTTCTGGTTCTGGACTCCTAGGTTCAAGGGAAGCATGGACATACTGCTGTGTTCCAGCAGAAGGCCACAAAGATGACTAAGGGACTGAAGCATCTATAATGGGAAGAGAGGTTGAGAGAGCTGGGCCTGTTCAGCCTGGAGAACAGAAGACTGAGGGGTGGTCTTGTCAATATGTGTAAGTACTTGAAGAGAGTCTGTAAAGAGGCTGGGGCCAGACTCTTCTCAGTAGTGCCTAGCAATAGCATGAGAAGCAATTTCCACCAACTGAAATATAGAAAGCTCCATTTGAACATGAGGAAGAACTTCTTTACTGTGAAGTTGATGGAGCACTGGAACAAGTTGCCAGAGAGGTGGTGGACTGTCCATCCTTGGAGATACTCAAAACCCAGCTGGACATGGTCCTGGGCAATGTGCTCTGAGTGACCCTTCTTGCGTAGGGGATTTAGACTAGATGATCTCTAGAGGTCCCTTCCAACCTCAACCATTCTCTGCAGACATTTAAAGTAATGGTTTGGAATCCCATAAAGCTGCCTAAAATCTTTTCTAAATAAATTGCCTGCCTCCCAGTGGAACAGCAATCTAGCAGTTTTAAGAGGAAAATTTCACATCAAGTTAGTAGTTCAGCTTTTGTCCTTTGGTAGTTTTTGCTGAATGTCTTCTGATCCTCTGGATTTATTACAATCCATTTTATTGACTTCCATTGTACAACATTTATTAGGGAGATTTTAATTTAACACAGACCTCCCGTGGGTTCCAATGTTCTGACTTGAGCCTTTCTGCTCCTCATGTACTGTAGAAAGGATTTCTTATTATTTTTCTGACTTTTAGAAGCTGGGCCTCTATTTGTTTTTCTGTTCATATTAGTGTATTTTTATGTTTAAGTTACTAGAGTTTTGACTTTTCTGTATTCCTCATACGGACACGACCTCAGCTTTTAGGATGAGTCTGTCATTTTGCCTAATAAAACCAACCTGACTCTCTTGTTTTATAATGATGACATTGTTTTACCCTTTGCGAAGTCTTTTTTGACAGATTTCTCTGAGGTCTTTACATGATTTTCCTTCTATCCGAAAAGATTTACTTCTTTGGGTACTCTTTTTAGCACCTTTTGGTAATCCTTCTTATTTTTGTATAGTTCCTCTTTTTTTTTAAAAAAAAAAAAAAAAAAAAAAGTCAAATATGAATGCTATGGGTTTTCTGAGTTCCTTTGCTGTGGCAATGCAATGCTCAGGGAAAGTTCAGTGTAGCTAAAAGAATGGCTCCATAATACTAACTTTAATACAGAATCACTACTCTTGTGTTTTTTATATTTACTTTGTGAAGTAGTCTTGCTAATGACATTTTTTATGTCCAAGTGCTTGACTTTGACACCCCAAAAATATTTTTATATGTTTTAATGTAATTTTTAGGTAGAAAATAAATGTAGCTGCAAATGAAATCCATACGGGTTAACAGCGCTTCATTCTTCACATTTAACATGTAGATATGTGTTACTTCAGTTAGTGTTAGCAGGTTGTCATCTTTGTAGACCAGAGGTAGAGTAGGTGAGATACTTTTCTAATGGATTTTGGCTGTGAAGTGGAAGCTTTCAAATGAAATTTGTAAAGCCTGAGTGCCGTTCCTGGTCTATACCCATTTTCACTCTACACTTGTCCCCGATCGCCTCTCAAATTTGATCCTTTTTGCTTCATCTTGTTCAACAGTTTGTTGCATCTACCCGACTATGTCTGCTTTTCCCCAAACTAGTTTCCTTGCCTGATTATTTAGATAGTTATTTTCTACATTTGGGGCTGTTGTTTTTTTCCAGTATTCCTTCTGCCCATTATCTGCTTCCAGTGTTTCCCAGTTACTGCACACAGTCTTTTTGCTCAGCAAGTCCTGTTTTTCACTGTTTCCCAACCCTCACTTCTTATACATACACAGCCTTAGCAAGCTCCCAAGCTCTTAGTTCTACCTTTCATATTTAAAGTAACGTAGCAACACGAAGAAAGTATTTGTCTGATATATTTGTCTGTTCTTAATTTTCAGCTTTCTCACAGAGGCTTTTCTGTAATCTTAACATCTTCTATAGCCAACTGACTCACACCACTTCTCACCAGTCTTCTCAAGCTCCTGAGTGTGCCTTTAGGTGCCTAGTCTTCTTCTCCAGACAGTCTCAGACTCTTTATTGAAACTTCTGGTCATAATTTTACCCCCACCAGATCCTACTTATGGTCTCTTCTGCTGACCTATGATTTGAATTTCATTATGTACGCATGCAAATATTCCTCCTACTCTGTGACAAAAAGTGTTGAAGTGAGACAAATTTGTAAGCAAAAGAAAAGGAGATCTTGTTGTACTTCTTGATGGGTACAGAAAGTGAGGCAAACCAGCTTATAAAAAGGTAATGATGTTTAAGGAAAGCTAGAGTAAACTGAATAACAAAATATCTCATTGAAGTTTATGAAAAGCTTTTAGATCCACACTAATGTATTCTACAAGCTGGCTACTTTCCTTAATCGTAAAATGAACCTTTAAATGAAAGAGACTATGTTTCTCCCTGCTTAGTGCCTATTATAGAGCAAAGAAAAAAACTACAAAAGAAATATATATATATTTGAAACCATATTGCAGTTGTTTTCTAGATTACTTGCAAACTTCAGAAGCCTAAAAATTATATTGTGAAATATGAGTGACTTAGGTTAGAAACCTGAACACGATATGCATCTTTTTTTTTTTTTTTACTAAATAAGCATAAATATAGAGATTAGAGTGACAGAGCACTGGACCAGGTTGCCCAGAGAGGTTGTGGAGTCTCCTTCTCTGGAGATCTTCAAGGCCTGCCTGGATGCAACCCTGTCTACCATGCTCTAGGTGACCCTGCTGAGCAGGGAGGTTGGACTAGATGATCTCCAGAGGTCCCTTCCAACCTTACTGATTCTATGATTCTATGATTATTTTACTGCCAGAGATTATTTTGACTTTGAAATTTATTTTATGGAAATATTTCACAATATTCTTGTCAGTAAAATTCCTTCATTGGAATAGTTCCAGAAAGTAATCAAAATAGGGATCGTACACAGTTAAAATTAGGTTATTAAAAAAAGAAATCACTATTTGCCTAGCTGTAAGGAAGACATTCATTGTTTAAACCTCTTTCTTCATCCCTTAATCCCTATTCTGATACAAAGAAAAAAATTAACTTTCAGAATCAAAATCTGGGACCCTTATGACTGCTTTACAAGTCGTACCAGCTGACAACTAACAAAGAACAGTTCTGAGCAGTAAAATGCAAAATAGGAGAGAGAGCGTTACAGACAGATTTATATCTAGGTTTAATTGTAACTTTTGGCTTTAAGAAACTATTAGGAGTTTTGAGTTACTACTTTTATTTGAAAGGTATAGGTGAGATATTAGTAAAGATAGTTGTGTTTTCCTTCATTTCTTGCCTTTAGCTGTTGATATGTGATTTCATTTGGAAGAATGGTTCAAAATGTATCAGATATATTTTATTAGATGATAGGTATCCTACATTCTTGTTTCTTATTTTCTTCAGCATTGCAGTTTGGAGCTGTTGCTCTATTGGTTCTCAAAGACACAGAAAGCTGTCAAGAACTTGTAATGACCTCCTGCCAGAGTTTATTTGCTTACGCATCGACAATAAGTGTTTCTTTTCTAAATCTCTCTTAAGTGCTATATATGGCCTGTTTTTTAAGTACAGAGTAGTCTTTGTAAAGCTACTTACAAGAAGAAAATCTGAATTAATCATAGAGCTACAATAAAAACAAACAAATCTTTGTGATATAGTATCTACAGCCTTTTATGTGAGGGTTCTCTATAGGCAGAAAGAAAGGCTAATGCATGGGTTGAAGCACAGCAGTGATATTTTTGGTTTTAACATACTTACTTTAATGTATTTGAGTTGGCTAAGGAAATGATTATTTAAACTTTTATTTCAGTACTTGATCATTATTCTTTATAAATGAAGTAAACATTAGGTTAGACAAAGAAACTAATACAGAGAGTTACATTCATGTGTTGGGCCAATGAGAGAGAAGTGAGGGCAAATGGAAATAACAGAATTCCCCATGTGCCCCATCTTTTGCCATTGCTGACAAAACATATTGTCTACCTTGGTAAATATACACAGTCTGTTTGCAATTAAGTAGATAGATTACGATATTAATTACTTGCTTCAATAACTAATTTTGTCACTGCTCATTAGGCCCTTCAGCAGTTAAAAAGTGATACACATATATTTATGTATAGTTATTTATTAAGTATGGGATCATTTTTTTCCCATTGGAGTACATAACTGAACATTCAGTATATCTTAATCTAGACTATTATAAATAATATTTTTCTTAATTAGATTCCACACATATATCATGAACAGATCTTATTTTCTGAATATTAATATTTTATATAAAGAACTGTTCCTGTCCTTTTTATCTACATTTATATATTTTAGGAAAATCTGTAACTTGGTCTCTTTATATAATGCTTTCTTGTGGTTGGTTTATTATTTGAATTATCTGCAGACACAATAAGTCAGGTGTCAGTGAGGGGGAGATACTGGAAGGAGACAGGGAAAGACTTGAAGGTAATGAAAAAATAGGACATCTAATAAAACTAGATAAAAGTAAGCACTCAAAAGGAGAATACTGTGAGATGTTCTTGTGATGGATGAAGAGAATAGTAGTTGACCTTCAAATTATAAGGAAAGAACTTTCAACTCAAAAATATGCAAGACAACAGAGGCCTTAGAAGAAACATGAAAAATAATATATGCTGTATGACTACATTGCTGCTTATTTAAGGTTATAATACTCAAAAGAGTTATTCCTCTGAAATGTAGTACTCATTTGAGTTCTGTGATTGGCAAGTTGTCAAGAAAATAAATGGAAAGGTAATTTTTTTGAAGAGAAATACCTAAAGTATTTACGAACCAGGGAAGATCCTACCATGAAAAGATGATTTCTAAAAATACAGAGATCATATTTAGTATTGCTGAGTTTTTGAGGCATTGTTATAGACTCCTCTGAGATTTATAGTCTCAGAAATATCTGCAAGGAAGAAAGAATTTAGGAAGTTTGATGAGTTTTATGACATAAGCATCTTCCTACATACGTTTCCCAGGCGTAGGCGTACTTGAGAAGATACTGATCCAGTGTATATATTCCACATCTAATCCTGATAAAAAATCTTTTGATTTCAGAAAACTTTGGTTGCAGACTTAGGTATATGTTTCAAAGGTACATTTCAACAGTGTCATTTAATGCTTATCTCTTTTTGAGAGATGCATGAAAAACCCCTTACTCCTGTCAAATACTTATGGCAGAGATTATTTCTAGTTGAACAATGTACAGCCATCTCAAAGTAGAACTTACTGTTTACACATTGTAAATATTGATGGTGTAGATTACTAGTTTAGACAGACACAGAATTATAGACTAATTTTAGAATTACAGGATAAAGATTTTAATCAGTTAACAATGCTTCAGTGCTAATGGGGGCAACGAAAATTATTTTGAAAAATAATAAAGTGACATGAGAAATGTCCTTCACCACGGGATACCAAGACCCAAACTCCTTGTTATGCCAATTGTTTTATACATAGAATAGTAAGATGACCCTTTCACTTAAAAACTTACAAGGGAAGGATGAAATAAGAAGACTAATGAACACACTCAACAGAAAAATGTGGATAGTAACACTGAAAATGTTTTATGTAATGAAAATATTTTTTCAGATCTTTTGAGCTTTTCATTGTTTTTATCTTAACAGATAAGCATTGCTTTTGCTTGTTATCATACAGTGATTATAGTGTCAAACTATATTAGGTTTTCTACTCTTCCTGCACCTATTTTTTTTAAGGAATCAAAGAACATGTTATACTCGTTTGGCTGTGTGTATTATTTCATATATATTTTTTTCTTTGTACATCCATATTCCATTTTTATTATTTTTGTTAAGCAATGCTTTAAAAAAATCTACTTGTTGAAGCTTCCGTGTATGATTAAAAGTTTGTCCCAGGGTTAGCCACAGAGAGGAAAATAACATCAGAAAAGTACTCTTGGGAATTAATGTTGACTTCTTGACTTCTTCCCTTAATTCCTGTAACGTTACTTAAAGACAGGTAAAGCAACAAGGTATTGGTAGCATAGTTTCACTGTGAGATTGGAATGGATAAATTCTATTTCACATTCCAGACTGCACTAGAATTTATATGATGAGCCATCAACAATTATTATTTTTTTACAGACATCTGTGAGAAATAAAGACAAAATTTACAGCTGATTGCTTCAGAAGGCCTGCTATACTGTTTTGATCATAAGGTACCTCAAAAACTTCACATGTTCAAATTTTTAAGGTGACTTTAGTACAGTGTGATACTTGGTTAGGAAGGAAAAGTATGACTAGAAATACATAGCTGTAGAACTGATGAATTTCTCTTTACTTATCCCTTAGCCAAATCTCTTATAATTTACCAAGCCTTTGAGTTTAGTGACTAAAACAAGTGTACCAGACTGTAACATGCTTGAACTTGCATATGTAAGAAAATAAATATCTTCATGACTTGCCGTAAGAGTACTTAATGTTGAAACCATGCAGTTCATAACCTCATTGCACATTTAGATTTCATCATTTGTAGTTTAGATGTCATGAACATCTAAATTAATAGCTAATCTCCCACTGAACACTAGTGCGAGAGAGGATGAATACTATAGATATTTTCTCCTAATTTATTTTTACCTTTTTTTAAATTAATAGATCTTTACAAAGTTCTAAATTCATGACTTAACTTTACCCATGACTCAGCTGCTCACTCTTGAGTACTTTTTTCTTCTTGTGCACAATACTACTCTCCATAACCACGCTATATTCCTGACTAATTGCACAGAAATAGAAGTTTAAAAAGTGCTACAGTCAGAGTGATCATAATACTGTTTATGATTCTGTTTTTCCAAATGATAAGCTATCAAGAGAAATTCAAACAGTGCTCATTGAATTCAAAACAGAAACAGTTGTTTACAAATAATAATAAAAAAAATTGTTGAAAGCAATTTCAAAGACACTTTTGATACTACTCAATTTTATTTTTCTTAGGAAAAAATAATATGAATTATCAGTAGCTGCAGAAATAAAGATGAGAAAATGATACATTTGGCTAAGGTCTTCACTATAATTGAGTAAATTATTTGGAACTGTATTTCAGTGATTCTTTGGAGATAACTACCAAAAAGAAATAACACAATATTTTATTTTTGTTCATTAACTTCTTAACAGGCAAATAGAAGGCCTTTACTTCTGGCCTAAGCAAAAAAAAAAAAAAAAAAAAGCTGTTATTTTTGGATATATTTGTGCCTGTACAACAAACAAATTACAATATCAACTTTTTAACAGACAAAGAAAAAAATAAATGATCAATATACTGCCATTTAAATCAGCTTTATTTGGCATTAGTGGAAGAATGTAGGGCTGGGAGGCTGGAGTGCTTTGCTCTCTGCTGTCCCTTGTGCCTAGGAGGAGGGAAAGTGAGGGCAGCTGGTGGAAAGTGCTCCATGCCTGGGGTGGTTGCAGGCTGTTGGCAGTCTGTAAAATCTGCACTCTCCTGGTCACTGCAGAATCCGTAGTTTTACTTACATTTATTTTTCTTTAAACTATGAAAATATTTTTAAATGGTATGTGTGTTTTGTTCCCTTAAAAAAAAAAAGGTGTGCAAAAGTAATGAAAAATGTATATAAATCTGTAAAATATAACATTTTTAAATAACTCGTGGATGCATTAATATAGGTAGACAGTGAAAATATAGTAAAGCAAATGTTTCTTGATGATACAGTGGCTTTTTCACTTAGAATGTCCTTGTTCCTTTCTTCACATATGCAGATGAATCGTGAAGAGTCGCCTTTGCTTTTCCTCCACTCATGTCAGTAAAAGCCTGCTGAACACTGCTGTCTCCTTACTCTAAACACTGCAAAAGAGCAATGGTGCAAATACTAAGTTACATTGTTTTGGTAGCACTAACGGCTGATTTGCTTGGGGGAAAACTGTCAAGTGTGTAAATTATTAATAAGTGCAATGATATATTGTTAATAATGCATTGCAAATATTGCCTAATCGTCATTTAAAATGATGTTTTCAGAAAACAAAGGCTTGTTTAGGCTTCTTATTGACAAAAATTTAATTTGTCATCTTCATGTCAGGGACTATTTTTAGAGATGTTCAAAGTCCAATATTTATAGCTTCTTAACATGCTTTTGCATTTACCTCAGTACTATCCATCTTTTATAACTTAACTTATATTAATGTAAGAGACAGAAAAAAGTTTGAGGAGAAAGTAGAGACTCACATATGGTGTAATTAGCTTTTCTATGAATATAATATAATTAATATTTTCGGGATTTGCAATTTATTCATATTGAGTTGTTCCTTCTTGACAAAAATCATGAGGAACAGCAGAGATATTTGAATACTATCTCTAAATTTTTTAAAAAATCTAGGAAGTACTAAACTTTCTGTGGCACAAGAGAGTGAATATTGAACACACACTACTTTTCCACTGAACATCACAGAGAAAGGGTGGTCTCATAGCCAAGGACTCGTCTCTTCCACACATATCCTGTCTGAGTATGAACAAGTAAATTAATCCCTCTGTGCCTGTTTACAATTTTAAATCAATGATGATGATACCCTCCGCACATAGATAAGCTGATGTCAAACTGTATTTACATGACTAATGATGTGGCACGGTTTCCATATTAATAGGGTCACTGCAGTATTATTTTTGCTGCAGCACAGCCTGACTCCTACCTGGGACATGCAGTAGGGTTGTTTGCCTGGGCTTTGGTGAGAACACTGACAATACAGTTGCACTAAAGGGAATCAAAGGTTGTATCATATATCTATAAAACTTTTTATTTCAATCAAACTCCTTAGCTTTACTGTGAGTTTGTTTGCAACTTAAATAGCTCCTAAGACTTCTTTTTTCCTTTTTGTGCATGTGTGCGAGTGTATGTAGGTATATGCGAGCATCGTGGAGTCTTTCTCAGTTAGACAGCTGTAATCAAACCAATAGCTTTGCTAATCTTTGATAACAATTAGGTGAGATGTCTTAATTGTAAGGAGTGAAAGCAGGATGGCTTGTTGTTTAATGATTAGTTGGTCATTGGTAGGATGTAATTATTTAGAGGAACCAGATTTTATGTTAATGTAATTATTTATTTAGATACAACTTTGCTTATAAATCATCTTCCATGGCCTGTACTTCATAGTTGATAACAGTGCAAGGGTATACGCAGTGAAAAGCAGTATTCACTGGCATCTGGCTCTACCTTTAGAAGTTGGCCTCTCTTGTATCATCTTCTTTATTAATGGCTATGAGAAAGCAAGGAGAAAAAAATTTTGACATAAAATAAAAAAAAAGAAAGTTCCTTTTTGCTTATTGTATAATATAATCCATTTTGAACTTTGATACTTATTCTTTTTTTTTCCCCCCTTAAGGCAAAATTTAGAATGTAGAAAGGAATCTTTCTAAGTGCATGGAGCAATATTAGCTCTTCCCTCCAAGCTATTCAGTATTAATTAGCAATCAGCTAGCTCCTGTGAAGTTAACACAGAAAATTCTTCATTATTCACTTCAAGTGTAGGGGAAAAAAAAGTATCTAGATCTGTGGTAAGTTTCCTTCCTTTGTTTTAACTTACTATCAGTGGACAATTTCTAATAGCATTTTGTCAAATTAATGAGCTAGTTTAGGCAGTGTAGCTAGTGATACAGAGAGATAACATATTTTTAGCAGATTGTGTGTATTAAAGATCTGGACAATGTGAACATGCAATAAAGAGTTTATAGTAGCCTTATTTCCAGCCATCTGTATACGTATTTTTTTCAGGACTGATATTGTACATGAAAAGATATGGCCAGAATCCAATGTATTGCAGCAATAGTCTGCCTATTTGTTCTGGCAAGGGCTCTGAGAAGCAGAGCATGTTATGACATTCATCTGGCTATATACCTTACATTCAGAGCAGAGGTATAAAAATACAGAGAATATAAGCAGCAATTCAATAGCATAATTCTAATGTTCTGCCTTATGTCATACTTCATTCTTCTTTCAAATGCGAGAACACAGTAAGTGAGAGCCAGAACCAACAGCCAGAGCCATTAGACAAATCCTGGTAAGCAGTTTTGCTGGACCTCCCTTCTCTCTATTAACCAAGTAATTTAAAAGGGATTTGGGGAAGAAAAAGTCAAGTTGTTCCCTGAAACAGAATTTGGTAGATTTCACTTAGGAGTGAATGGCAAGATTTGTAGGCAGCTGAAAAAGATTTATACATATGACAGTACCGATCATTTTAATACTAATGAGGTGAGTTCAGCTGTAAGAAAAGCTAATAATAACATTTTTGCTTGAAAGGCAATAAATTCCTTTTTCCTTGGTAGAATAAAAGTGTAATACAGCTATTAGAGATATGGAAAGGAGAGAGCAATCTAAATAAAGCTAAGAGGTCACGTTTAATGGAAAGCTTAATAGAATATAAGAGGCTCAAAAGGTTATAAGGGTGAGAGAAGGTATATATTGGCATAAGTTTTACTCAAGTGTCAGATGAAATATGGTGTCATCAAAAGTGTTAGATGAAGATGTCTACAATGCAAGTATAAGTAGAAGATATAGTATAAGATAATTACATAAAAAATGTGTCACTATGTGAAATTCAAATTGTGATCATATCTAATGGCCTTGTTCTACACTGTGTCAAGGGCGGGGCCTCGCTTTCAGGACATCACCTTCTGATGCATTAGGCCAGGAGAACCATAAGGAATGGTCTGAACAGCCAAAGACATTCTACTAAGAAACAGAGTAGATATCTCTCTATTAAAAAGGGCTGCTACAGTTGCTTCATTAAAACCTGTCATTTTGGAGGGAAATGATATATGGAACATTTCACCTATAGGCATCTTTGTGTCTGGCCTTATGAGAGTCAGAAGCTGAATGTAAATGTGTTCCTTTAAAAGTAATACTTCCAGCAAGAAGAAATGGCCATCAGCAAAACGGGTTCCTTTAAAAGTAACACTTCCAGTAAGAAGAGATGTCCATCAGCAGAGTAACGCAGGAAAACCTGTAGCTTCCACTGGCTGTGGACAGTCTATCTGAAAAACCCTCCTGGTACTGTTATTAGCACTTTGGGGGCATCTGCATGAGCATTCAAGTTTGGATCAGGAATCTACCTTTTATGTGACTCTCCAGATTCACACTCACCTGCCGTATTTTGATTTTAAAATGGACTGTTCTTGGAGCTCATAAACTGTATTCCTTCTGGGTGAAGCTAAACCAAGATGGGCTTCAGAAGCACATCGAGTACACTGCATCCAGTAATGGACRTTCAGGCCATAGGAGCAAATTAGGGTTAATTAATATTACATCCTCCCCCACCCAAAACCTGTATGGTATGGACATTGGTCCTCAATGTCAACTATTTTGTTTTATATGTCTGCTGCTATTGGTTGATATCAGTTACTGAGATAGTCATAGTCTTTGTGTTGAGTGCTTTTCATCCCATGATTTATGGAGGTGACTGAAATAAAAGGCTTTAGAAAATGGCCACCCAGGAAACAAGTAGGCATAGCTAATTGAACTGAAACTGAAACTGAACAGAAAATACTTATATTAATCATAAAATCTTACATGTCCTTTTTTGCTTTCTTAAAACAAAAATTATAATTTGATTTTTTTTCCTGGAGAATATGTGGGGAAAAAAAAAAAAAAAAAAAAGCAGTTGACATCAAGTATTTCTTGGAAGAGTTTGACAAAAAAAGTGTATTTTATTAATGATAAAACAATTTTGATGCCTTTTTTAACAAATAAACAAATATTGCTGGAGCTCTAAACACTGTCTACGTAGCAAAATGAATGCATATGTAATTTATCCTAGGCTTTTAGTAATAATTTTATTTCTGTTAGACTCATAGTAAACAGTGAAAACATGTAACTTACATTAGTTTAGTACATCAGAGTAAACTTGGCATGGAGATTTTGGTGAAAGTAATTTTTAAATATTTCATAACACTGATTATTTTTTAGTAGAAAATACACAAAAGCTTATTTAGACAGTTCCAATGGACAAGAATATCCAGGTCCAGAAGTGATGTTTGCATGACATAGGAGCTTTTTACATGTTTTATATTATTGGAGGGAAAAGGAGAGAGCAAGGACATCATCTCATAAAATCACAAGAAAATTCATGTTGGCAACTGAATTAAATCTTTTCTGAGATAAATATTTTCTGTTTATTCTGTTGAGGGAAATTAAGGGTCTATGAAGACTTAAATTGAATAAAACCCTAGAAGCCATATGGGAATAAAATTAACTCCCTAGTCAGAGAAATAGTCTTAGAAATTTAAATTATTTAAATTGCAACGAAAGTACTTTCAGGGACATAGACCAGTGAATCCCCCAAGTACAGAATACATAATTTTGAATAACAGTATTATTAAATCTGACAATGTGATAAAGCATTAATACAATAAATGCAATAAAGCATTCCACTGATTCATCATAAAAAATTGTCCAAACAGTTCTCATGATAGACTTCACAGATTGTCTTAATTTTCTTGATTTATAAAGACCTCTTTAAAATCCCTGTGATACTAGGTAAAGTCAAAAATGGTCAAATAATTTATCAAATGTTTTAATGCAATATTCATACTAACTTGAATTATAGCAAACTCAGTCTTTTATATTACGCAAGATATAGCGTATGAGGCCTCAAACAAGAAGTTTGGACCACAGTAGTGCTTAAAATCCACTGGCTTGATTATTCTCACTGCCAGTCTTTACCCTGATGAGGGAGTGAATAGACAGCAGAAGGTGACAGTATTTTTATCCTTCCTTACACATTATACTGTTACCTAGAAGGCTTACATAAAGCAGATTTATAGATTATCTTTCACTAGCATTCCTAAGAGAACTACATCAGGTTTTACTTCAAGATGATGCATATCTGTGAACTACTTCTCTGAGATATAGTCAGAACAAGAAATGTTCAGAATTTTCTAATGAAAAGCTTTGTTTTTTTCATTAATACCTATTATTACTGAAATTTCTGGCAGGAACAAAGGTGCCAGTTTTTGCAATCATATATTTCTAGTTGAAATAATGGAGGCCTCGCTTCTGAATACATGATAGTGTACTGTTTTTGTCATTATGCAGTTTGGGGTAATTTTGAATTAAGGAAGAAAGTTTACTCTAAAGCTCTGATAGCAATGATCACATATAAACTGCCTTTTGAAGGGTGCCAGAGTTGTACCTTGGGACTAGATTTATTATCTCTGCAGTATGAAAAAGTAAAAATAATCTGCAAACTGGACTGTATCAAGAGGTCACCAATTCTGCGTGTTGTGTATCAGTATCACATGAAAAAGTCCTTCAGTTCTGTCAACACTAAATAATAGATACACCTTTTTGTACGTAGATAATATCATCAGTTAAATATGCATATAAATATATCCCCCATGCAGGTTTTCTGCTTTTCTGACAACTTCTCTGCTGATTACCTCTAAAGGAAGTGTAGGTGACCTAACATTTTCTAATGGAAATTTTGGAAATTACTCAATCTTATTGCCTACTGTAAAGGGTACATAAACTTTGTTCTAAGAGCTGATGCACATAATTCCTATCTGAGAAGCCCAAACTTTCATTATGTCTGTGCTCTTAGGTTCATTTCTTCACTAGTCTTATTTCATTTTAACTAATGAGATTTAGCAGACTTCTCCCACCCTTAGGTATCGTGTTTTACTCCTCCTCTCATTTTGCCCTTTGTTTTTTATTGTGCTAGAATTGCTGTTAGACACCCTGGAGGTTTTCTTCTTCATTATTCTGACACAAATTTGCTTATGTATCTGTATTTGTTTGTATTAAAAATTTATGTTAAAAGTATTTGTAAATAAGAATAAACCATATGGTTGATGCCTGGAATCAGCACAGTGACACTGTGTGTATAAGGAAACACAAAAGACATAAAAACAAGCATTTATTGTGGTCACTGGTATAAAGGAATGTGTGGGGTTAATTGGCAAAATAACACCTGGGAGGTGGTTTAATAAAATGATTTTCCAGGTAGGAGGAGAAAGGCTCTAACACATCAGAACCATCCTGGGAAAACTTCTAGGGTGTAAAAGTCTGTTTCAGCAATAACGGAGTATGCTAAAGCTAAAGTTAAACTGCAAACACTTCTCAGCACAAAAAAAAAAAAAAAAAAAAAAAAAAAAAAGGACAGAGAGAGAAAACTTCTGGATATAAGATATCCTAAGAAGGTATAGTCCTCTACTCAGAAAGATAGATAATATCTATCCACACAAAGTAGATATGAATGTGACAGTTTGTTGCTCATTTTGTTTTATATATTTGATTATCTATTCAACATTCTATGTTTCAGTTAAGTTTTCACTTGGAGATAGAGAATAGAGAAAATACATATGTATCCTGTCTCTTATATATCCCATATATTTATCATCCCATTCTTAATTGCAGACCACCTCCATTGTCAATATTTTATTTTGTTTTTTTCCTGCAAAGTTCAGTCTTCCAATCGATTTCTTACTGTCTATAATGTTAAAGTGTCCCTAGGTTCATGGAGGCTGTGCTGCTCAGGAGCCAGGCCAGGCCAGGCAAAGGTCCCCTTCTCCTCTGATCTTTGACTACGAGATAGGCACACTGCACAGAGCACCCACCAGGCATGTTGTCCCTCAGCTGGAGACCTAAACTCTGGGTATAAGGCAGGCCTTTGGCTTAAAGGGAACTAAGACAGCCAGAAAAGCTCCAGCCTTGGAGCCACCCTTGTTGGACCACATTAAGCTTGCTTCCCTGGGAGCCTAAGGCCACAAGTACAGAGACACAGGGTCACATTACTGGGCAGTCTCATGACTCTGGCTTTGAAAGAGCTCCCTCTCCCCCAGAAAAAAAATGACTTCTTCCATCCTGCCCACTCTAAGCAGCCAGCCAAAGGCAAGAGGCCAACTGGGCAGAGAGCCTGCCCAAGGTGATGGGGGCTGGGGAAGAAAGGAAGGAGGCATGTCCTCTGTCGGTGGGACGTGGAGGAACAACACAATCATTGCCATACTCCATGACCATCCATACCCTGTAGATTGACCTATTCTTCTAATGGGACAGGAAAGAGATACAGGTGAATGAGGACATTGTCACAGGGAGAGCTAAAGCAGGGCATTACACCCGATTACATGGAGGGAAGCTCTGTAAGTCGTACAGACACTGGGAGATTGTCTCTGGCCGGAGAAAATGCCATTGCCAGCCACGTCTCACTCTCTGTGGCACAAACACTTAATTATCCAGTCTGTGTCGACGGCTTTCATGGGGGGCAGCTCACTTTTACTTGGTGTCTTCCCAATGCGCTGACACTTGGTGCACAATTATTGCAGTGATTTATCCATGGCAGTCTGAAATCTTGTAGCAACTTGCTAGTGTAGATACAGACAGCCCACGATGCTAGCTGGTCATGCAAACTACAAGATTTGCAGGCAATACACAGCTTGTGGTACAGGCCTCCTACATAAGTGTTAAATTAAAAATAGCTTAGTTTCAGGTATATATGTAGTAAATTTTCAAATACTAGGCCAAAAATACCCTCAGTCCCAATTCACTGTGCACAAAAAAAAATTGTATGTGAAAAATTAGAATGATTTACAAGACATCATCCTTAGAAAGAAATGTGAGTGTTGAAAGCATATTAGAAATTTGGCACTAATCATTTACTTGAAAATATTTAATTCTTCTGTTCAGCAAGCATTATTCTACCTTTCCAAATCTTCTTTCACTGCAATGCTGTGTGGTTCAGAAGAATTGCAAGGTTGAGACAACCTTGCTATAAAAATCATGCCTCACACACAATGTGTGCTCCTGAGTGGATCTCTTATGAAACAAAAATAATCAATGAAACAGGAAAAGCTAACTGCTAGTTGCTGGCTTCAGTAGATTAGAAGTGGCAATGAGTAGGAAGATCTTATTTCAAGATCAGACAGCAGCCTGCTGAAAACGTGTATGTTCAGAAAACCAAGATCAAAAATATTTGAAACTTATCCTGTAATACAGGCGTTACTTTCAAGAACATTAGAACGATAATGACCATTTTTTTTAACAGCTTTATTGGCTTTTTCTCCCACTTAGTCAAAGACAGAACTGACTTCACATGCTTTGAGAAGTAAGCTATATTAACAGGCAAGGCCTTACAGAAAGTCAGAATAGATTGAAAGGGTTTTACAGTACTAGTAGAGTTAAAGTATGTGAATTAAAGTATGTATAATGCTTGAAATATTAAGCAGAGATCAATCTTCATTGCTTTACTTCATAAATTCCAACTAGAAATTATTTTCCCTCAAATTATTTTCTCTGTACAGAGTAAAACATTCTACTGGTATTACTTAATATGACAGGCCTGTGATATAGATCCACCTTTTTTTTTTTTCCTGCAGTAGTTACATTTAAACAAGTACAGTGAAACATAAGAAATTACTAAAGCTTTTAGGTACTTCAGAGTTGTCAAAGTTCTCTTCACTCCAGGTGAGCACCAGAGCAAATCTAAATAAGTAATAAGCCATTTGAGTCCACAAATGAAATGAAACCTCAAACCTTTCAAAAACCCACCTACAGATTACATTCACACCAGTCAAATTGCGCCATGTTGCAATGTCAGATTTGTTCCCCAGCAAAATCCGATAATGACTACACATGGAAGACCTAAGTTTTTCAGTAGTTCACCCTGAATCAATACAGCTGTCTCACCCTATATCTCAAAATAAAAAATTACAAAAGTACTTCAGCTTTACACCAGCCTCAATCTGTAACAGTCAACAGAGGAAGACTTGTGTGAAATGTTCATATAATCCATGAGCATTCATAAGTACACAAAAAACACATCTTACAAAAATAGTAGGATGATGGCACACTTGCAATGACCATATGTTGCATTTTTGTTGGCATGAACAATTAAAGATGGAGTTTCAAAGATGGGAACTAGGAGAATGCTTTATTCATTCATTTCCTGCCTGCTGTCTTCAAACATGTGATAAGGAGCTTTATATTATTTTGGATGTTAAAAAAAAATCAAAAGAGAAATGTGTTTACACATGTGTTTGTAAATTTTAAGGTTCAGCTCTTCAAAGCCTAAAGCCAAATAGTTTATGAAGAAATGATAAAGATTATTTTAGAAATTAAATCAAAGACCTATTTCCTATCTTCCTTTCCAAAATTGGAAGGAATAACAAATAAGGACTGATCTATATGCCGTTTATAAAGACAGCTTCTCCTAGTAGGCCTTGTGGCAGGACCAGGTCTCTGGACACAGGTGGCTGTGGAAAGTCTAGGCCAGACAGACATTGCAACAGTTAAAAAATAAAATAAAATAAAGTAATTGTCCTGAGATAGGCACATCAATTGACATAAACTCTTCTAAATCTGAACTAAAGCCTTCTTTTCACTTTGTACATTATAGGTTAGCTCATGAGTCCTCTCCAGAACTATGCAAATGAAACAATTTCCTGTTTAAAAATTGCTAATCTCTTTAATTCAAATGGCATTTCATTACCCTCTAAAATAATAAAAACAAATTAAATGCAGTCCTTCGCTAATACCAGTAGTTTTCTGTTGTCTGTCCACATTAAATTCCTGGTGAGAATGAAATTTGTACTAAAAAATTACTTTCCCCTAACGCTGTGCTTTTCTTAGCAACTTGGTTGCTTCTTGCAGTACTTATCACAGCTGATGGGAATTCACCTCAGAAAGTAAGATTAGAAAAGGAACAAAGAAAATGAGAGAGGAGGAATCCCTTAATCAACTTAGGAGGATTTTATAATTCTTCCTTCCATAAACTAATGGAAAAGAAAAGTATGCTTTCCCGGCATGCAATTTTAACACTGCAGCTGAATGAACAGCTTTCATCAATAATCTCACTCCCCCATCCTGGCTCCCAGATATTCTTGTTGCCCATTCTTATGGCAATACTGTCTGAATATATAGTAAGTTAATTAAATTTAGTAAATTGGCTAGGAAATAAACCCCTACCCCTCAAAACAAGTGCACTTTTTTCCCCAGGTTAGTCTTCTGCCATTTTAATGAATTGAATTCAAGTCAGAGTAAAAGAAGCAGGATAATGCGAAACAGAACTTTTGTCTTTCAGGTGCAAGGTGTTAATTTGTTTTCAGCCATAACAAGAGACCTCAGTGCCTGTTGGAATGAGCTGTTCTCAACTTCTAATWGTTAATGATCATGCAGTGTATAGTATTTGCTGCTTTCTTTAGGTAGAAAATTCTTAAAATTTTCTGTAGCTTTTACTTTTTTATTATTCAGTATGTTTGTTGAGAGATTTATTTTTTTGGTAAAGCTCCTTTCTAAATAAGTCTAGAAAGACTTATTTTAAAGTCAATTTACAATCACTGTAGAGCTCAATTTTTATTTATTTTTTCATTCTTTATTTGAATCTCCAGATTTTAAAAAAATCCTTAAATAAGATCTTTTCTTTTCTTTTTAAGAACCTTTCAAATCTACTAGTTTGTTTTTATGAGCTACTTAAGGAAACTGATTAAGTATTGATAATTAAATTCTTTAATTGGCAGCAGTAATTGAACTGAAGTGCCTCCTTATAATAGTAACCAGATTTAACCTTGCTGCATTAAATAGAAGCTATCGCATTTTCTAATAACTTAATAACCTAAGTAAACATTTACTTTAGGTATAAGTTATCTGAAATTATATAGTTTCAAAGGTATTTGTCATCTCTTATCATTGTTGGACAGACACACGTTTAATAGAACGTTGTTTAACATTTCCTCAGTTATCAGTATTTTTCATAAAAATTGAAGTTTTTTCTAAGTATTCACAGGGGAAAAAATACCATTTCTATTAGACAATCTTTAGCTCTATTTCATTATTGTGCTTGCAAGGTACACAGTGAAAAATATGACCCTTTTTAAGATGGAGCTTCTGAATCTGACAATGCACACCTTCTGTCATCTATTTCTGAACAGAAAATGCTTGTGATCTCTTTTAAAGAGCTCCTTTAAATCCGTACTTGTCTTACAGTGACAGTACTAAACTGTTTTGACTTTCCTTCATTTTATTCTTCTTCAAGGGACCTTGTCCAAAGAGACGGAGACATTGGTTCCCTGTGTGTTGACAAAATAATTTCTGTCTTTTAGGTTAGTTAAGCACAATTTCAGCTTCACAAAGCCATGCTGACTGCGCCTGATCACCATTCTGTCCTTCACATGTCTGGAAACAGTATCCGTTATTGGATGGATTAGTTGTTCCACCAGCTTCCCAGGGATCCAAGAAGTCTGTATTTCCCCAGATCCTCCTTCTTGCACTTCTTAAAGATAGGACAACATGTGATTTCTTCTAGTTGTCACAAACCTCTCCCAATTGCCATGAGCTTTCAAAGGCGATCAAAGATATCAGCCAGCTACCTCAGCACTTATGGGTGTATCCCATCAYGGCCCACAGACTCGTGTCTATCCAGTTTAAGTATTCCGTAACCTGATTCTCTCCCATCTTCACTGTAAGTTTTCATTGCTTCAGACTTCCCCTCTGGTCTCWGGGGCGTGGGATTCCTGAGGGCTGGTCTAACCAATAAAGATGGAGGTGACAAGAGCATTTAGTACCTCTGCCTTTCTGTGCCCTACATCACCAAAGCCCCATTTTACAGGGGGTCAACAAGCTTTTGCTGTGCTACTTATGTATTTATAGAAGCTTTTCTTGCTGCCTTTCATTTCCCTTGCCAGTATCTACTCTAGGTGGCTGTTAGCTTTCCTGATCCTATCCCTCCATACTCAGACAGTGTCCCTGTATTCCTCCTGGGTCACCTGTCCCTGCTTCTACCTTTTATAAGCTTCCTCTTTATGTTTGAGGAACATGGAACTTGTTGATCCATGCAGGCTTCCCTCTGTTTTTGCTCCTCTGTTTTTACTTGATTTCCTACTTGTTAGGATGGACACTTCCTGAGCTTCAAGGAGGTTGAATATCAACCAGCTCTCTTAGACCCTTCTGTTCTTCATGATCACATCCTATGGGATTCTTCTAAAATCTCTGAAGAGGCCAAAGTTTGCTCTCCTGAAGTCAGGGGTTTTGATCATACTTCTTGCTTTCTTCCCTCCTTTCATGATCCTGAACACCACCATCTCATGATCACTGCAGCCAACACTGCCTACAGCCTTCACATCCCCTGATCAGTTCTTGCTTGTTTGTAAATATGAGGTACAGCAGAGTGCCTCTTCTCATTAGCTCCTTGATCATCTGGGTTCACAAGTTGCCATCAATGCACTCCAGAAACCTCCTGGATGGCTTATGCCCCATTTTGTTGCCCCTACAGCAGATGTTGGGGTGGTTAATGTGCCCCAGGAGGATAAGGGCTTATGAACATGAATCTTCTTCCAATTGTCTGAAGAGGGCCTGGTCTGCTTCTTCCTGATCAGATGGTCTACAGTAGGCACCAACTACAGTATCACCTATGTTGCCTGTTAATTCTGACCCAGAAGCTTTCAGCTGGTCCCTCACCTGACCCCTGACGGAGCTTGAACCATTCCCTCTGCTCTTTCACATAAAGGGCAGCCTTGCCTTCCTGGATTGCCCTTCCTAAAGAGCCTGTATCCATCCATTGCAGCACTCCAGCTGTTGGGGCTATCTCACCACATCTCCACGATCCTGATGAGATCGTAGCCCTATAGCTGCACAGAATTCCAGTTCCTCCTATTTGTTCTTTTTGCAGTGCACTACACTAGTACCAGCACTTCAGAGAAACACCCCAGTATGCTGACCTCCTATTTCCCTGTAATGCTGTCATGTAGACATTTCTTTATCTACATGCTTATATTTGGGGCAATTCCACTTCAGCCCTGCTTTGTTGATTTGTCTCTTCTACTTACATCACTCCAGACCCTTTGGTTGCCAACTCCATCTGCTTCTTCCTTACTCGACTATTGGTCCTTCTCTCCCTCCCTCATCAATCTTAATGTAAAGCTCTCCTTACAAGCTTATATACAAAGTGCAAATGCAGAACATAAAAATAATAATAATTTAAAAGAAGACAGCATTTACAAAAACTCCACTACAGAGTGCTTTTAACACATTTGCTGTTTTACAGTCATGGATGTTATCTCTATTAATCATAGAGACTCATCCTGATGCTGCAGAAAGGGGAATTATCTCTGAGTTCCTCTAAATAGCTGGAACATATCATTTGTTCCGATGACCAGGGAAACATTAATATATGGTATTCTTCAAATGTTATGAGTACAAAGATAATTTTATCTGTGATAAAAAGTAATGAATGGATATTTTACCAAATCTATCATTATTATTATATAAAAAATTTATCTGTTGCTGTATCTGCAGTAGCAGTGAGGGCTTATGTGGCACCAGATTCATTTTTAAGTTTCTGTCCCTTAAATGCTACTAATAGTGTGCTATAATTCTCGTTGTCATGCAAAATACATGGAAAGTCTGACTTTCAACAATGCTAAGCATGAACAATTATTTTTGTGTTAGTGGAAGCAAAAATGTTTTGGTTCCCTAAAAATAGTTATCTGACTAAATTCTCCAGTGTTAAGGCATCCAAAAAGAATGATCTTGTGGAAATTGAGGCAATGAATTCATTTTTGTTCTCCTCAATAATGAGTAGTGTAAGTATTTCCTGGGGAATTTACAAAGTCCTCTTAATTAATGCTTTTTAATTTATTTAAAATCCCTGAAGAAAAGACATTACAGAATTGCACAATATTATCATTCCTCCTTCAAAGCATGAGCTTCCTTGCTCGTCGTACAAGTGAAATGTTCTGTCTGCTTTTCTTCTGGCTAATTGCCAAGGTGGGAAGCCTTTTAATTACCTGCTGGAGCTACAGGGGCCATTAGGCAGCTTAGGGTGCAGCTTCTCTTAAAGAAACTGGCGTTTCCAACCCACAGAAAATTATGTGTGCCAACTACTGCACATGAGGCATTTAACGATTTGAAATTTCAGCTAAGGAAGGGAAGGATGAGCTGTGATGACATTATGTTAATTGATTTCTGTAGCTGTAATGAAGTGAGTGATAGCACTATATTCTGGAACGAGCGCTTCAGATGGATTGAAGATATTAGATGAGTAGTGTTTCTTGTAAAGCTCATTTTGTATATCAAACTCCTGAATAATGATTTCTTAAGTTTTACCATTTCCTGCCATGTATTGATTACATTATTTGAAAAGTGCTCTAGTATCTCAGCAAGTGTGCAGAAATTACATTAATCTGAGCATGTTTCTCATGTAAACAGAAACCTTATTCACCATGATACTTATATTGACAATCTTGTTAATATCCCAGAACATACTATTCTTATCTTACCATTTCCTGCTCTACCAAAGGGCTCTAAATATACATACTTCTTGCCAGAAATCCTTTACTGTGTAACAACTTTTATTCTTTTTGATTTACTTAGTATTCACCGATACTCAGGAAGTACTGGTATTATTTTTAGAATGGTGCAGAAATTTCTTATCATGCTTTTTCAGAGTTGTATCAACTGATGCCCTAAAATGGAGGGAAATCATTGATTCCCTAACTTTGGGGTACTTTCACCGTATATTTTTCACGGAGATTTAAACAATAAATTTATGTATGCAGTAGTATAGAAAAAAAAGAAAAATTCAGAAAATTTAGCTTGAGAAGGCTTAAGAATATTTACTCCTTAGTCTGTTTGATATTGAATACTAAGAACTGGGTGTTTTATCATTTCTTATGTCTCGTTATTTTACTTATAGATGAGACTTTCTGGCTAAACCAAAACTCCCTTGATTACATGGAATTTGGATTCCCAGTACACACTGTTATGTCTCAGTCAGATGGGAATGTTAATTATGAATTAACTGAAAATCAGACGTGCGTAACCGAGGGTAATATGAGTAATTTATATCTCATTGATTTATTTGGATCTTTCAAAATACTGTTTGCAGTTATGAAGGAATGAGAATTTGATATGAATAGAATAAACAATCAATTGCTCTTGGGTAAACAAGCACYTGTATAAATGACAGCGAGGAGCAGCTGCTCTGGCCAGATGCAGGTAGGAAGCTGAGATGTAGCTGGGAACCCACCTGCCAGCCAAGGTAGCCTTTTCCAGTAATCAGTCAGGTGTCATTTACGGTTAATTTTTAGCATAGTTGTGCTATGTAAAAGTAAGTCACGTGATGGCTATTAACTAGCAAGCTCAAAACATATAGGGGCTTTCTGCAGTGGGACAGGGCTTGAGTTAAAAACATGACCTGTTTGTGGAGCAGTGGATCCGCTCAGGCTTCTGGTCAGAAAGGTGCCCCGAGGAAGCGGAATTAACTCCTAGCTGTTTTCCACAGCACCACTTCCACCGTGGTGCCTGCTCCGGGCAGTGGCAGCCCCGAGTGGCCGTGATTCCCCCTGCGGAGCGAGCGCTGCTCCTCTCGTTTTGCCCCTCACGAGACCTTCTTCATCCCCTGTTCCCTGACTCAGCAGCCTCTTTTTTGTGTGTGTATCCTGCTCCTTTCAGCTAATTATTGAGTTTCCCACTTTTTTCAGCCTTGGGATACTTGTCACTGAGCTAGATCTCCCGTAAAATGGAAAAGAGCATTGAAATAAGAGAAAGGGATTTTTCAGGGTGGTGGAAGGTGGGGGCTGGAGAAGAGAAACCTGCAGCCTAGCTTCTGAGCTTTTTAAGGAAGAGTGGTCCTTGTTAGAGCAATATCCACACAACACAGTGTTTGACTTTGATTGTCACAGTTCAAGCTTTTTGGTGCAGTCATTCTCTGATGTGAGGAGGAAATAAGGCAAAGGGCCTTTGTGTTTGTTTGTTTATTTTGCTAGACCTTTTCTTGATACTCTGTGAGTAATTCTGATATTTTATTTTGGGTGTAACTGGAGGTGTCTGCTTTTAGATTAATTTGCGTTTGAAGGATAGGCCACTGAAGTCATAGATTGATCTTGCACACTCAGCCCAGTCATGCTTTCACTGAAATGAATGGGATCTTGGCAGGGACTTCAGTAGGATCAGTTCTGTGCTTTCTGGGATAAACTAACCCATCCGCCTGGTTGCATACAATAAAAAAATAACAAAATTGCTAAGAAGATTGTACATTGGTTGATTATGTTATTCCTTACAAGTCAAGACACCTTTTCTTATCTTCTGCTCTCCACTGGGAGGCCGGAGGGGTGTATAAACCTCACCTCCTCTTCTCCTGTTAACAGCCTGGGATGCCCACATCAAAGTTTCCTTGCTTGGACTGGATTGAACTCCATGAACAGGCCACCAATTACAGCTGTTTGAGCTTCAAACTACATGAGGAGGAGGAGAAGGTGCTCTAGTCATGCCATTGGGGATACTGGATAGGGTCATTCTTCCTGCAGTCAAGGTGTTTCAACGTGCTTCAGGACTGCAAGGACCACGATAAGAGAGAAAAAACAAAACAAGGCCCCAGAGTCTCCAGTCAGGGAATTACAGACTGCACTGGAAGAGAGGAATCATGTGTTATGAAGCATGCCCACTGTTGTCTCCATGTCTTGTATGACTCTTCTTAAATAAAAAAAAAAAATGTGTAAAAAGTCTCCAGAATATTTTTCCTCCAGGCAGAGAAAGAGAGTACTCATTGCTAAGACAGAGAGTCTGACTCCTCTTGCTTGTGCTGTCTGTAGGCCACAAATCTTTCATTCTAGGATTTATATCGTAAAATAAGCTCAGATGTCATGAAAGAGTATTTCCCTTTGATTTAATCTAATAACCTTGATTACTGACCCAGTGGTCTGTCAGAAATAGTTAAGTGAGGAACAGTCAGTCAAATCTAGCTCAGCTATGTGCCAGCCCGAACCATAGTTCAAGAGCCTTCTCATCTGAACAGGTCATTGTACATGTTTTCTAGCTGGAGATAGTAAAGCATTAGTGTCCCTTTGAGCATCTCACACATCCTAGCACCAGGCAGTAGCAGGTAGGGCCAAAGCAGGAGGCAGCTCCGCAGGTGAGCTTCGTCTATTTGCTCCAAGTTGAATGCAGTGTGTGGGAAGCTTTTGTTTAGCAGTCTGCTTGGAAGGGCTTTTGTTTTTGTTTTGTTTTGTTTTGTTTTGTTTTGTTTTCTTTTGTTTGTTTTTTTAACCTCAGGCAGCTGTTTAACTTTGAAAACACATTTGCAGGTCAATTTTGTCTACCTAGTTTCACTGTCACCAATCTCTGCACTCAGTGAGTCCCATCTGGATCTCAGCAGGAGATCTAAATGTTTTATCTCATATTGTTTTCTTGAATCATAAATGCTTTTGCTTCTGGGGTAACTTAATATTTGTATCACTGCCCTTTCCTGCCTCGCATGTCCCTGAAATACTCTGTATAACTGTTTTAAATTCAGCTGCTTCTTTCATTCTATTATCCTAATTTTGCTGCTTATAAGGGATAGTGAGAAATTCTGTAGCAAGTTGGCAAACAGTATCTAAATCAAGACAGAAATGAGATTTCAGTGGGAAGATGGAGTTCTGTGAGATATAAGAGAAATAAAAATGAGGGAACATTTTCTCTTTGTCTGTTTCCATCTGTTCGGCATTAAAATATATGCAACCTTTGCAAGTGAGGGACAGAACGGATTGTAAAGGACATACAATTTTTTGGCCACTTTTTTTCCTGCACAGAAACTGTTAATGGCAAATGTTAGCATCTTACAGATAATTTCATTTTTCTTCTTCTCAGAAGAACTATGCTATATTTTAGCAGGAAATAGCTTATTACTTTCTGGCTCAGGAAATAGCTAATATAGAGATTGTTGATAGGGAGGTGAGGCTTCTCTGTATTTTGGAAGAAATGACTTGGGTGTCATTATTCATTTCATTCTATCTATATCAAGTTATTTTAAAAGTGTTTAATAGAGAGGCTGCTTTTTCCAGCCATTTTTGTATGATGAAAGGTCTTTCTTTTTGTTCTAAAGGAATCTTGTCAAAAATAAATAAATAAATAAATAAAATAAAGTAGCTAGTACCTGATCTGCTTCTTATTGCCAAATCAATTATGGATGAGCTAGGTGTGAAAAAGAGCACATACATTTGATTGTTGAAGGGAAAGATGGCTGAAGCAAGAGATCTACATTTCCGAAAGCTTAGCTCATGAAGCATTTCTAGTAAAAAAAGGAACACAGGTCGCATCCAATTAGCCCCATGAATCATAAGAGGAAGGGGGGGAAAGGGTAGTCTAGCAAAGTATCAAGGTTTGATCAGAGATGGCTACTCTGAAACAGTATCAGATAGCCTAAAAATATTCCTGTGAGAGGCTTATAGGCTTGGAAGGAATAGAAAACAAATAGCAGGCTTAAAAAGATGAGTCAAAAATTACTATGGGTGGTAGTAGTGGTGGAAAGGGAGACAGGATAGAAAGGAACAGGAGACAAAGAGCTACGAAGGTATTGAATTTGGATTCACTAAATTCCGTTATTGTTTGTAGGAAGTTGTTGAAGATCCTATTCCTTCACAAAAAGGTGCCTTCCAACCACTGATTGAGAGAAATAAAAGCACAACTCTAGCACATGAAATATTCAAATCCTCCAGTGTCAAGAGGAACTCCACTAGGGTAGTGCAATTTCAGTTACAGTTTTGCCCAAGCAGCTTATAGTCTGTATGATTACAATGGTACAGATTACAAAAATACAGATGTACAAATTACAATAACAAAAGTTATAAAAATAATGAGAAGATATTTTTTGCAGAAAAGTCGATAAATAATTGTGTATTTATCCAGCTAAGGAAATGTGTTAAATAATCTGTCCTGAAAAGGAATATGGTCTTTGCTACAGGGAAAGCTCTTGTTTTTTCTGCGTGGCATTTGCAAGGATTTTATATTCTTTAAGTTTCTCTAGCTATGATGCAGGCTGGGTCTTCAGGATACGAGTATTTGGAACTTTTCAGACCCATTTCAAACTAACATTCTGACACATTATGACAGCAGAAAATGGAGTGCTGAATATGCACATAATGCAGTAGTATCTTTCAGTTTATAAATACTGTGTTTTGTTAGCTCAAAGATTTGATATACTAAATGTTTTGCTGACCCGGCTGGTCTGCACTCACTCACACATGCAAAAGCCATTAAAAATTTTCTTGCCCCATATTGTTTGCTGCCCTTGGCAAACACCTGTTCTAGCCATATGGTAGAGTAGGCCCTGTTAGGGTTAGTATTTTTAGCAATCACCATCAGTCTCATTTAAAAAATAATAATTAAAAAAATAAGCCTGCCTTTTTATATATTGTTTTCTTCAGAAATTTTTACCATTTTTAGAGTCTTTTTAAAGAAAGTGCAACAATTGGTAAATCAATTTCTTTCCCCAAAAACGAGTTTGAAAAGTTTGTCCTAAAGGATCCAGTTTTGCAATGCACAGAGTACCTCTTGCAAAGGTCTTTGAAATGAGGTTAGAAAGGACCTTGCTTATCTAGAGCAGGCTGATTTTTTCTAGTAGCATGATGCTATTCGTGCTGCAGCCCCCTTCAGTAACATGCTGTGACCTGTAACCAGTCACTTAAACGCCAGATGTGCGCTAGGCTAACTGCTTCCTGGGATTTCTGTATTTACACAACAAGGTTCTTGCACAGCCTGCAACTTGCCTTGGTTTGAGAGATGCTTGGGAAAGGGAGCTGCAGAAAGTGGGCTACCGCTGTCCGAGCACTTCATGCAGTCTGCTCTAGACACGATTAAATGAGCATTAGATAGGTGCTAAGGTCACAGCAATGTCTCCTTGAGGTTTAAATGAGCTTTCATCTGCATCTAGAGGAGCTGTTTGGAGCATATGGGAAATGGAGGAAAGTTTGAACTAAATAGGGACTTTATCTAAAATTCTCTAGGTTAAATTAACTATCTCTGGTAATGATAAACAATTAGTATAAACTATTAGTATAAACTAATAGTATAAACTATTTCTATCACAGGGTATAAGGAAGTGATAAATAGCTGGTGTGCAGATATAAATGTAGCACTAAAGAGAATATTATAAAGGCTACAAGGTGATAGTCCTATTTTTCAACTGCAGGCGACAGAGCCAGAATCATAGTTGAAGAGAGTTCTTCTGAACTTTTCTTTTGGTACAAAAGGGCCATAAGATGACCCTAGCTGAGCAGATAACGGTTTCTTGTGCTTTGTCTTGATGATGGTCTCCTGCTCCCTCCTGTAAAGGAAATTTAATGGGATCAAATCTGACAAATAGTTCTCAGAGGAGGAAAAGAGAGTCAGAGAGCTTTTCCTTGGAGAGCTTTCCCTAGTAAAATCTTCCCAAGAGACCATGTAAACTGGAACAGCCCCAAGCAATCCTAGGACTGGTGCAGGGCAAAAAGGAGTAAGTAAGGGCATCAGACTTTGCTCCATTGGAACATATATTTTGTGATTCTTATGCTTTGCTGAGCAGCGCCAGAAAAAAAGCTGTAAAGCTATAAATAACTCAAATACTTGTGTGAGGCTGTTTTTAGGTGGTAACATATTGATTGCAAGAAAAGATTCTAGTTGTAAAGTAGCAGACTTTAATGAAGGTTCAGTCTTAAATCACAGTAGCATACTATGAAATTGCTTCATATAGGTTGCTAAGAAACTTTCTGTGGGTAGTTACTGAGTTCATAGCTATGGATATATCACTTGGTACTATCCATAAATTACCTAGAGCCAAATGTGCAAAGAGGTAATGCTGAAATTATATTATTGGACTACTGCAGACATTATTAACACTAACCAGAGTAATAAGAACACTGTCTCTGTCCCTGATTAACAGCCTAGCTTAATAGAGTCATAGACATTTCTAGCAAAGCTCATATATCACTAGAAAGCAGAATGATAGTGGTCCTGTCACTGTGGATAACCAGGATACTGCCAGTGTGCTGCAGTACCTTATCTGTATCGTTTATGAGAGTGATGAAGTTAAGAACACTTATTTAGAGCTATGGTGATGTACTAGGGGCTCAGATAGCTGTAATCAATGGAAAACTGACTACAAGAGGTGTTCAGTGAATACTTCCATCCTCCTATACTCCGTTTTGAGAAGATAGAGGTATAAGTAGGGAGACTGAAAAAAATAATTGTTTTTATTTGTAGCACTACTGTACTCTGAGAATGTTCCTTTTGCCCTTCCAAACCACAGGAAGAAATGAAAAGGATTCAGTCTTTCTGCTAAAGATTAAGGAGGAAGAAACTCCAGCTCCTGCCAAAGACCTCAGGATGCCAATGGCTTGTTGTATAAAGCCAGTATCACTCTAGAAAGGCTTGCTATCTAAGTAACTGCATAAAAATGCAAGCACAAGACTATGAACAAAACTTTTTCTCCAGTACTAATTTCCACAAGTGGCTGTAAGCTAGGGAATGTTGTGGGTTTTGTGGTAACTTTACATGTTCTCTCTCTGTGTGTCAGTACACCTGCACTTATGCTAATGTCTCGATTATTAATAACCAGCTCTTATATAAACAGCCCTTTTTATCAAAGCACTATACAGAAGAGGTCATTGTCGATAACTTCACTTTAGGTTCTGTGAAATTGAAGCATGGAAAATGATTGTTGACACCCTAATCTGCTGCCCCACCACTAAATTATGTTTTGTAATTATTAAGAGTATGCTGGGGTGGGGGGGGGGAAGAAAAGAAAGAAAAGAGAAAAAAAATCTTGATTTAAAGAAGAGGTTGGGTTTTTTTCTAACACCCAAATGATTGCAAAATCTGCTAAGAATTATGTGCACTTTATTATCTAAACTGTTAGTAAATCCAGCTCCAGAACTGGAAAGGCATAACAAAGTCCCAAGGCATTATTAAGAACTACAAATGATATTCAGTCATAAAGCTTGTTTTCAATAAATAAGAAACATTTGGATAAAAACATCTACTTGATAATAAATTTGCTGTCAGTCATTCAGAGTTACTAAAATCCAAAGACTCAAACTTGACTCAACCTACAAAAAAATTACCTAGAATTAATTTTGAACCTGATTTACATTCAGAAGCCAGAAACAGTTTTGTCCCTGATGCAATAGAAGATATTATTGCATGGTTGTCTTGTTGCTGTAGTCCAGCTTGACCATTGCTTTTTGTTTAAAGATAATCTATTCATAGTACTGAAACATTCATGACTTAACATTCATGACTTGAGAAAAAAAAAATATTGAATCAAGGGAATAGTGGGAAAGAGTTGAATGAAAACCAGAAATGTTCAGTCTTGTTTTTTTTAGTGGAATTCATTTTTCAGAAAAGTATAACAAGATATTTTTTCCAGCTTCACAGAAATCTTCCTGAAAAAATTTTTTGTTTTGTTTTGTTTTCTTATTTTACCTTTGGGAGTGGAAAGTGAACTTAACATGTGCCTTGAATACAGGCAGCCAGATAATCATCATTTTGCTTTTTAGACTGAACATTGCATTTTGTTTTCTACAAAACTGACATATTTTTCGGGGAAATAAGATTTATCTCCACTACTACAAGTAGCTCATTATGCCTTTGGGATAATTAACAGAAGAAGGTTGAGATTATGAATTAGCAGCTTCAGAAACTGGAGTCGTGAGGAATGAAATGCACATTTGTAAGAAGTTAAAAATGCTACTAAAACAGCTGGAATATTTGAAAGAGGATATTTTCACCATACCTGACAGACTGAGGGTGTTGTGACAGCTGAGCCTTAGCCGCATGCACTAAGTCCTGCTTTTTTGGGCATTTTCCAGGCCATAGGTTTGTATACATTCTGCAAGAGGATTTTATGTCATGTTAATTTTAGACCAAAATTTCTAGTTTTGAGCCTATATTTTAAAATATCCTGCAGACTTGTAGCAGCAAAATTGAAATTTAATAGCAGTTCTTGCAATTGATCATATAAGTCTGTTTTATATGGTTGGTATTAAATCTTTGTCAGCAGGAGACATTTTCTTCTCTTCCTCTGTGGTAGACAGAGCTGATCAATTAAAACTTCTTATCTAGATAGGAAGAAACAAAACTGTGGAAAAGAAGCCTTCATTACTTAATCATGCCAATCTTATCCCTCATATAAATGAACAGAAAACACTACATATTGCATATCTTCATTCTTAACAAAGTATTATTACAAATAGAGAGAAGCAATGGAAAGACTGTTGACTTAAATATTCCTGTGTTTTTCATTTTGTTATGCTATTCTCGCTTCCTTCATTTCTGTAGACACAAAGCACATTCAGAAAGGCAAGCGTGTTGATGTTTGCAATGCTCGTTGCATCTGTGTACGCAAATTTATTAAAGGGTATTCTGATCAAAGCTTCTAGACATTATCACAGGAAAAATGGAATGAATTGGTTTATGCATAAATATGCCTTTTCCGTACACAATTTAAGTGTAAACAGCAAAAATGCATTAGATGGCATATTGTGTTCAGTAGTTACTAACCTGTAGTTACAAACCTGCGTTATTATTTATCAGTCTCTGCCACTCAGAGACATGTATACCTGCAAATCCCTGAGGACTGACTCCCCCTCACACCCAGCGTAACCAATGAGTAACATGGCAGAGACTCTTAGAAAGTGGTATCCTGCGCTGAAATGCCTTTTGGAAATATTAAGGTAATCTGCAGCATTTACAAGTAGCCTGCAGGAAGGATCTTTATCAAACCAATAAAGTGCATCACGTGACAGTTATTTGTCCGCAGAGCAACAGGTTAATCCCGGATAACACGCTTTAGAGGCACTTGCCGTATTACTAAGCCACCCACAGAGAACAATCAGACAAGGTCAGAGAGATTCTAGTAAAGTGGAAAATAGTGTATAAATCAAAAAGAAATAAGTATTAAGCTAACTGCCGGCATCTGTTGTTCCCTGGTATCACAGCACCATTTTTGTCTCAGTTCATGTGGTGTTGGGAGAAAAAATATGAACCACCACTGTGCTAATGCTAGCCTAAAACTGAAGTAATGCAGACACGGTGTCAAGAGCAAATCTTTCCATCCTCTCAGTCTAGTGTTTTACTCAGACTTGTGTTACCCCAGTGATATGTTTTAAGAGTTGCATTAGGCATGGATTTACCAAAAGAGCTAAAAGGGGTTTTTCACCTTCACCTTTCTAGAGCAGCATGTAATCCTGCATCGTTTGGTGTGGCAATGGCTACTTACCTCCTCCCCTTCAGGCAGGGATTATATCCATTGCTGTTTGCTGTATGATAGTGCAATGTAATGGTCAAAATGTAAATTATCAGCCCATGAATATACACGTGAAAGCAGCAGAAGCCCCAAATGCATATCTTTACAGTAAGAGTTCAGAAAATAAAAAATACATGTTTATCTCCATGATGATGTATTTTACAACAAAACTACGAAATAGAAAGTAAATAGAATCTCACCAAATTCCTTATGGCTGTTGCTTTAACGGGAAGTGGGAGGGGAGAAGTTGCTAGTAGTCCAGGGCACCGACAATATATAAAAAAATTATGAACTGATACACTTCAATATTTCAATCAGTCATTGGGCTGAATTTTGAACCTCTTTTTGATACACAGCTGTTAACTCTATTCTGATGGCCAAGTTCCTGAAGATCGGAGATATTCATTTTCCTGGATTTTAGCCAGTAATGTAAACTAGTTAGTTGCTCTTCTTTTCCCAACCCAGAGGAAGAGAGGCGGGAACAGAGCTCTAAGGGAGAGGTGCAGGTGGTAAAAGCTGCTTCTGGCAGCAAGTCAGACCTTGGCTCCTCATGATTTTGGCACAGGCAGAGTTAGGAGTGTGTCCAGGCACTTTTGTTTGGCCTGACAGCGCGTGAAATAGGCAAGTGCTAATTTTGCCTATGGCAAGGGAATACCTTCATCAGGACTTCATTCATGTGCAGTCTTTATTTGAAACATAGATATTAATAAAATGTATTTTAAAGTTTTGATTTCCTCTGGGAACATAATTTGTGTAGTTGACAGAGTTTCAAAATTTCCTTTTTCTTACTGAATAATGTGACTAGCCACTTTCCCCTTCTTTTTGAKTCTCTTTTTGATAGTCTATAAACTTACACACAAACCTTCCTCTATCCATTTTCTAAATTTTACTCTGATTTCTTAAACATATGTATTTATATGTTCTTCTAAACCTGGATAGATATGAAAACCTATACAAGTATTTTTGTTAGGTGATGTATTTATATTGAAAATCTCTATCACAAATAACAGAGAAAAGCTAATACCATGTCTTTTTACTATTTATCCCTTTACCTGAAAAGTTCATCCTCTGGATTTGAGTTTATCTAATCTAATTTCTTTAAATTGCTTACAGAATTCAATCTCCATTTCCCTGGAGGTTCCCAAATTGAAAGCTTCAGTCCACCTCCAAGGAAACTTTAATGACCTAAAGAGTGATTTGATCTCAACATTTACCAAAAAAAGACCCCCCAAACTACCTTACTAATTATACGAGCCTATCCACACAGGTTCTATCAAAACTTCCACTTTAAAACCCAGAAACATATTCTGTCAGTTATTTAATTTCCCTCCTGGCTTGTGAAGTATTTAGAAATTACTATAAATTTGTCTGAAGGAAGAAAAGAAATAAAGATGACAGAGCAAACATGTCCTTCAGCCATCTGTGATCTCATCACATGAATAAATTCAAGTATGGTCAGGGACTTCTAAGGAAAACCGCAATTCAATATTCTGTGTTTTATGTTGAAAATATAATCTGTTTGTCTATGTAAAAGACATCAGTTTAAGAAGTCTTTGACCTAAAATGGAGTGTGACAGGAGCAGATAAATGGCTTTCTTCTTTCCATATATTAGCTTATATACTCCAGCTGTCATCTCTCCTACTTAAGAATGGTCATAAAACTGCTACTGTAAAAATAAGCAGGTCTAAGGAAATTGCCAAGTAATTCTTTCTCAAAAGTATTCCCTTATCTTGACTTATTTAAGTGCTTCCTCACCTGCCTGTAACTGTTTCATAAAGTTTATGTCAAGTTGCAATTCCTCTCATCATTTCAAAGGAGTTTTCAAAATAAAATAGGCTGAAACAGAGAAAACAGACAGAATTTTAATCACACGTGATTCATCTGTCTTAGTTTTGCTATCTGCTAGTACCTCGAGTGTGATTAAGGAGCAGATGCTCTAAGTGACTTTTCCATGTTCTGGGATAGGGATCGGTCCATCACATAGTGATTATACTGGTGGTAGAGTACAAATTAGCCATGTTACAGGGGGGCTTGGATGAATACATTAAAAGCAAACCAGGAAGGGTGATGAACCTTTGATATAGGAAAAGAGTTTTCTCCAGATTTGTTTATCATTTTTTCCTCTAGTAAGCACCTAGCATATAATTAATAAAGTCCAAGAAAGGAAATAGTCATTCATTGGAAAGGTCTATAATCTGAAAATCAAAGAGGAGATGCATTTTGCATTTTAGAATGTCTTTAGTTAGGAAGTCTCTGTGCTAGACAGCCCTTAAGAAGCTATCCATGTCTTTCTAGCAGATGTGAAAGATTAATTAAATAATTCTCTGCCCTAGTTGAAGATAAAGGGAAAATAATTCTCAATTACATATTTCTCAGTTTCTTTCAAAACAAAATTCTAAATAATGGCAGCAGGAAAATCCAGGTTAATATTCTACATTAAACAATGTGAGGATCAAAACTTTTGGAGGTACTGTTCTACCTTGACAAAAGAATTTACACTTTGCAGAGACTTGGGATTCTGCTATGAAAATGTCCTTTGAAGTGTCATCTATGATAGAGGGGAATACTACAGTCAAGTGAACAGTTACAGATAGTTTTGTGTTGGTTTCTGGAGAAAGTGCACACATTCCTCAGAGAGTGGAGGCGAGGCTAAGGCATGTAATTAAGCGGGGGTTATTGGTGTGGCAGAGAGTTTCCCAGCAGAAGCTCTTTTAGGACACAGCTGTGCAATCATTTATAAGAGGATTTCTGTCGGAAGTCAGTAGGAGTTCCGAGTCCATCAGGAATTCAGAACAAGCTCTTAGTAGGAAGGAGGAGAGACAAGGAGTCAAGCATCTGCTGTTTGCTCACCAGGGAAGATCTCAGGGCAAGAAAGATCAATACTACTGGAGAGCTGGACTTAAGAGGAGGATGTATGAATTATTTCTCAGACTCTTCTTGACTGAAAAAAGAGAGTCTAAATTTCTTGTCTCAAGGTTTGTTTTCTTTCCATTTTTTGCCTTTTTTTCCTAGTATCAAACATGCACGTAGGTGTTTTATTCATGTTTAAGTTAAAAATGGAAATTTTTCAGAAGTATACCTTTACAAAGCTTTTTAATCTCTCATCATTTTTCTAAAACCAGCTCAAACTCAAAAATCTAATCACGTCTTCCTTTCCAAAGTCTAACTTAAACCATGGGTTTCTTTCAAACATCATTAAATATAAAATCTTTTTACTTATACAGACTTATTCAGTATATTACAGGTAAAATTTTGTTGCACTTTGATAACACGTCTTCAACACCTGAAGTTCAATAAGTAGGCATCTTATATCTACATTTCCTTCTCACAGTCTGCATGTGTGTGTTTCTGTCCATTTGTCTGTCTACAGGTATGTATAGAGAAACACACACACACACACACACACACACACATATAATACACGTATATGCACATTTTAGTGTGTATATACATAAGGAAAGATAAACACTACTGATATTTTTGGTTACTTGAGCTACCTCATAGGTACCTCATATTAGCAAATTTAGCATTTTTTTTAAATTTGTTCAACACCTTAATTGAAAAAAAAATCTATATTTTCAATGAACTTTAGACTCCCAAACTGAGATCAATTTCCTCTAACTTTAGCATCTAGATTTCCTCAGTAATCAGCAGAGATAGATAGATTCACACCCTGTAAATGCCTATTTTTTCTCCATTATTTACAGGGAAAGCTTGGATGACTAGCTTAGACAACACATTTAAGTTCTAAAGGTGTAAAATTAGGTGATTAGCTCTATTGTTGTTGCATTCCTTTGAGAATGAGACTAAGCATTTTTAAAATATGACATTTATATATTAGTAATAGGATAGGCAATGAAACATGCTTTATTATGCATTGTAGAATAATAGCTTTCTTTCCTACATCGTTTTTGTTTATATATTTTCTCTACAACTGTAAACTCACATTTTATGTTATGTGCCACCTATAATTTGAGAATACTGAAGCATGTGTTGGTTAAGGGAAAGAGAAGATGAAGAAAAACAAACCTTAGACAAAAGGAGTTCTACCAAAGAAGCAGGGAGAAAAAAGGCCCTTCAAAATGTTCATTTAAGAATACTGAACAGTCTTACAATGAATTAAAAGAATGTATTAACCATAAATCTATGTAGTACATCTATAATATCCTATCAGCAATTAAGTAGAAGAGAAAATGATGATCACACAATTACAGAATGATTGAGGTTGAAAGGAACCTCTGGAGATCAACCCCCCTGCTCAGACAGGGTCACCTAGGGTGCCCTGTTTCCAAGGATGTTTCCATGGATCGTTCCATGGAATCAATGGACGTCCTTCTCAAAGAGGCTATAAATGAAAAGAAAATGAGGATTTCCAAATATTTTAATGTTTTAATAAGTTTCTGCATTTTTGTCTTCGTAACTCAGCATGAATCTTTAAGATCTGTAATATTTTTAATTAACAAGAGTTAAACCTAGAGATCACTCAGCTGCAATTTGCCAGAAGTAGTCAGAAGAATGATTATACAAATAGAATCCCTGCTTCATTTTGCCCACATTAGGATTATTTTTAATTATTGTTATTCAAGCAGCAAGATACATCTAGGGCTAAAAGACAGCTATCTTCACAAGACAGGTTCACCTGTGTTGCTGGGATAAATCCTACCAAGTAAATACACAACACATATGTGCTCTTGACTAAATTAGAAGAAAATACTAAGTGTCCGCAAGAAGAAATACTTCTTAACTGGTCCCACAGTCAAAGTGCAATGGTCTTTATGATAGAAATTAACATTGAACACATTTTCATTAATTTATAAATCAAAAAGGAGAAATAGAATTAAAGAATTATAACACAAGAAAGTTTTGTTACCTTGTTAAGAGCAATTAAAATTTTGCTTATTATTAGGGAGTTCTTTGTAGTTAGTTGCATGTAGATGAATGAGAAACTATCATCCTAGGCATCTATTTTAAATAAAGACATGTTATACTCTTATTGAATTGTAGTATTTATAAATAGATATTGTTCACATAGTGTTAATGTAAAACTTCTTTTACTTTTTTTTTTAATATTAGATATATATGGATTTTCCCCATCTTCTTTATATATCATATGTGTACATTCTTATATGTTTGTGTATTTACATCCTTTTTGAAAGTTCATTGTGTAAGAAAAAAATCTTGATAGCTATATTGTAACTTCCTAAACCAAATGTGAAGCCAAGTTCTGTTCCCATTGCAAACCAAATTTACTTCCCTTTTCTTTCAGTGGTTAGATCTGCCTTTTTATCAGAGCTCTGAGTGAGCTACACCTCTTTTTGGAAGCACTTGTTGAAGCCAGGGTGCCTCAAACAGTCTGAAGGTACTGGTCATGTCTCTGCCTCTCTTTCCTTTCCTTAAAGGTGGTAAGTTGATGTTGCCTTTTAAACATATTTTAAGCATATCCTCTGGTTGTGCCTTAGCTCGCAAATAGGCTGTCATAGGAAGAGTAAGGTGAAAAATTAGCTCATGTGCTGTGCCTTACAAACTGGATTTAGGAAACTGCATTTAGCTGTTGCCCCTTTATCTACTGTCTTTTACATTAAGTGCTGATTGAATTTTCCACACATAAGAAACTCTTCTTGTTTCTTCAGCCCACAGTGAGCAGGCGTATTTATGATCTGGAGTATTAACAATCATGTTAATGACCATTTAAAATGAAAAATATCAGGACAGAACAAAATTTTCCTCGGTTGTTCTGCTCCTTCTCCTGATCAGCTGTCCTGCTTCTGGTCAATCAAACTCCTAACAGAATAATGGGCTGCTCGGTCCCGTCTCCAAACCAAGCTTGTAAAGATCAGCAGCAGGAAATGACAGAAAACAACTTATACAGCAGGAAAGTTTAACAGATGTTAAATGATTTTAGCTAAGTGCTAGCAAAAAAAAAAAAAAATTTGCTCCAATTAGTGCTTTGATCTTAATTTTTCTCCCCAGCCTCTCTGCTTTCCTTCTGTGACTTCTGTGATGGCTGTTTAAAGCTTAGTGGTTCAAGGCAAAGAGAAACTCCTCAAACATAAACCCTCCTAAAAAATGTGAAATGATAATATTGATTATTTCTACTTGAATGTTATCTTATGCTTTCAAATACTCATTTCAAATATTTGATCTTAAAGCAATTTGATACTATGTGGCAGGTTGAATTAATGAAGCTGGCATATTCCTCATCGCAAGTCCAGCAGATAGATAACCTTGAGTTTTGGAGACCTTTCTTTTTTGTTACAGATGAAATATTTTAGTGATTCTAATTATTATAGGTACAGACAAAGATAATGTACCTATTCTGTGCTATTGTGGATTGGAGGTAACTGTATTGACAGAAGTATAGTTATAGCACTTCCAAATTAGTGGTTTGATAAGATCACACGCTATTCCACTGCTATTCTACATGTTGAGTTGGAGTTTCTAATAAATATAGTTGTCATTTGAGGAAATAATGAAATTATTTCCAAAATAGCACCTAATTAGAAATTCTTTTCAAACAAATTTAATGTTTTCTTTAATTTCAGAGTTCTTACAGAAAATCTGTTTCTGTCTTTTCAATTAATATGATAGAACTGAAATACACAGAAATAAAACACTGTCAAGACATTTAATTTTAAGATCATTTTCTTTGTAGCTTCCAGGTCAGCTAAACCTTTTTAGAGGGAATTTTCAACAGTTAGAACTATATTATTTTCTGTTCCTTAGGGAAAAAAAAAAAAAAAAGAAAAAGTGATTTTTTTTGCTGCTGATTTCCATTTGTCTAGATATCAGTAGACTGCATACTTGTATCTCTTGGAATTACCTCTATAACAAAATTAACTTCTAGTTCTGGTACTCGTTTAGTCCTACAGGTGTATTTGACACAAAATACTTCATTGAAGTGATTACAAAGTTGTCAGACTCGAAGTAGGGTTATATGAGAAGAGCAAGGCCAGAATAATGACTTTAAAAAGAATTAAAAATGTAGCTTATGCCATCAGAGACAACTTGGGTTGTGTCTTCCTAACTAGCAAGTCTCTAATATCCCAAAGAGTGAAGAAGTGGCCAGAGAAAAGCAAGAAAGCTGCCTGCCCTAGCAAGTTCCCCCACCAAAGCAGAAGGACAAAAAGTAATTATATTTTAGGAATTACATTTTAACTTGTATATCTGTTTTCTTATTTTTTATTTTCTCCCTTTACTAAATTTTGTTTGAGTAGAGCTTAATTTTGCCAGGTCTCTATGTGGAGGATCTAACCTGTTTTAATAGTGACTCCTTTAAATTTGATTCTGATCTATAGTGCTGCCAAACAGTTCTTGCCAGAAGGTTACAAATATGTATCTGTATATGTAATAGTATAGATTTCTTCATTATCTCCTTGTGGAAAAAATACAGTAGCTGGCCATAAAGTATATCAAAAGGAAAATAACTTTCAAATTTTATGTAATATTGAACACATCAAAGCTATTCTAGTGCCTTCAAAATATCCATTACATGCTGCATGCAAATGCATGCATGTAGCTCTTTTCAATTCCACTGGAACTTGACTCATTTAAGAAATGAGCATTATCCTGTTACCACATTTAGAGGCAATGGTATAATGAATTGAATACTAAACATGCACTGGATCCTGGGAATTTCTGTATGCCAAGTGCCTGTGAAAATCATTTGTATATATTTAAAAGGAGACATTGATAGCCTGTCTAAAAATCTTTTTCTAATAAAGGAATTATTAGAATGTCTTGAATAATATGGTAAAAGGGATATTAATCTTGATGTTTATACTCAACAAAACTCCTTCTATAATCTGAACAGTTTAATCTGGATAGTTTGAGCAGTTTCAATTTCTCTACTTGTCTGCATTGTCGCAAGCTCACTCTTTTATTCAGGACTTTTGGCCCAAGCCCCTTACCCTGTTCATACTACTCTTCATGGTGCACAACTTTCGGTAGCAGCTAATTGCCAATGTTGCTCATGCTCAGACTGCACAGCGCGCCAACCAGACATTGTTGCACACAGCAAAAGTCTGACTTTAATATGAGTTTGTACCTTTTTTTTTTTTTTTTTTTTTTTTTTTTTTTTTTTTTTTGTAAATATAGAGTTGCTATGCCAAAACTACTGGACTTTATAAACAAATCAGTTTGGGTTTTTTTTTCAAGATAGCACTTGAATTGTCATCATTTTCCTCCACATTGAAAAGTTTAATATTGCTTTAAACCATCCAGCCATAAGAATTTTGGCAGCCCAGATAAGCGTTTCTTTGCTGATGATGCAAATTACAACCGTTCATTTTTATCTATAGAACAATGAGAGATAGTTTTTGAAGTTGAGACAGCTCTTTTCACTTATTTCCAAATCTCACATTCCAAATGTAATCATGATTAGTTTCCTCTTTGAGCCACCAGTGTATATATGTATACACACATGCAAAATTTTTCCCCTGTAATGTATCACACAAAGTGTATTGTGGTTAACATCTTTCTTTTTTCCTTATATACTTTGGAGGAATACATTTTTTCAGATAGCTCACATCTTTATTTGTGGAGTAATAAATGTTAAAAGTGTTTTCATAAATTTATGAATACAGAAAGGACAATGAATCTTAGGACACAATATACTATCAAAAGAATGAGGTTTTGTCATGATTTATTTTGCAGTGAAAGTGGTTTAAACATGGTGAAAAAGTTGTATTCCCATCTAGCACCTCACCTACAGTTCTTAACTCTAAAAATAGAAAGGTTTCCATATTTATTTCTGCAGAAATAACAATTCTGAATCAGCCTTTTGGAGAATACTACTACCCGAAAGACCATGAAGTTTCTAACTGAAAATAAGATCCTCGCTGCTATGTTCAGCAACCAGCTAGTTCCAGATTATTTGATATCAGAACTAGCTGAGCCTTTCAAAGCAAGGAGAGACTAGAATATTTGAATAGGAAGGGAAGGAAATTAATCTTATTAGTTGTTCATCTCTGAAGTGCCTGAGATGTTATCAATATTTACTGATAACATCTGTGACTATATTTACAGTCATTGAAGAACCCATTAAGGGTCCAGATGTAAGAACCTCCAGATTTATTATGTCTTCTCAGACGAAAGAGTTCTCAGTTTATTATGTCTTCCCAGAAAAAAAAAAAAAAAAAAAAAAAAGAGAGAGAGAGAGAGAGCCTGAAAAAGGCTCTAACAGTAAGGGGTTTTTTTTGTCTGTCAGCATAGAATAAATATAGATTGTGTTATATGACTAATATGGTTATCAGGATCATGCTGGTACTTAATTTTCATTGAGTGCAGTGTAAAATAAGGTGCAACATAATGTTTCCAGCACCAGCAATCTCCACTTTTTTTTTTTTTTAAGCCCACTTAAAGTCCTGCTGCTTGACTTCCATTTAGAATCTGTGGAAGATGTTACAATTATGAGCTATAGGATGCCTGACAAATTACAGACAACTGCAACCCTCTACATTTCATAGGTTCAATAATCACCAATAAGTTGAATAGCAGCCAGATGGTGCACACTTCAAAAGTGTAGTTTCTTCTGTGTCTTTTCAATTAGAGCCATTTTTTAGGATAAAGTAGATGACTTGTGGCATTCCTTTGTCCAAGGCCATTGTAGAATTACAATGATATAAATAGGCAGTATTAACAAGAGCTAATCCTACTGTTTGAGCTCTACAATGCCATGTTTTTGTCTGGCAGCTGCTTTCCATCCTCTGCTTTACAGCTACAGCAATTGAGTTGCAGCTAGAGAGAATCAATCTGTGGTTTTAAAAAGAATACCTGTTAGTGAAACAAAAGACAATAGGGATGGTGAAGTGTAGAGAGCATACTATGAAGCTTAATACAGTGTAATGGCTTTTAAACATGATGCTGGCTGCATTCTGCAGTGTAAATAGAGCAGGGAATCACTACGTAATTGTCTTGTGACCCAGATTGAAAATTGGTTCCTTTATCTTCTGTCAGCAAAGACTGGAATGTCAGAGATCATGACTGTTTCAGAAATATTTTAGCTAATGGGTTGAGCTTGAGAACTTTGGACTTATCTATGCAAGAGCAAGAAATATGACCTGATAGTACAGCTACTTTTTTTGCCAAGATAAATTCTTGTTCATTATCCATTTCCCTTTTTTTGGAGGGGTGATTTCTAAAATATCAATCACAGCAATGTCTGTTTAATCTCCCTATACCTTTATGCTAAAAGTCTTGTTAAGTTCCAAATCTTTTTACAGTGCAAACAATTACCTTAAAAAATAATGTGAATGGATGCCAAGACTTTTTGCAATTTTTTAGTTTGAAAAAGAAAGAGAGAGAGAGAGAAGAGGCATTTCAGAATCAGAGTTAGCTGTTTGGGTTGAATTATTATACTTAGCAACATGGGTTAAATTATTATATTTAGCAACATGGAAAAATACATTTCTATCAATCACGCTGTTTGAAAATTTTCAGAGAAGTCCTTTTTTTTTTCCCCTTTACACTAAAGTATTCCCCAAACAAGAACCTCACCTCAAATTCCTCTTCATTTCAAAATAGAAACTAAACAATAGCAATAAGAAATTAATATCCTAAAAGATGCTAGGGTTTAAATTAAGTTGTACTGCTGCTAGAGCCAGTTTCGCTGGTCTTACTGGGGTCGCTAGATTTAAACCAGCACAAATAGCAACAGAATCTGACTCTATGTTATTTTCTCATAAAACTTCTATTTTTATGAAGATGTAAAACAGTACAAAAGGGCATTTCCAAATTAAACTTTAACTTCAGTATGCATCTATTCTATAATAGAATTTGATTGGCTTGTAAAAGTACACAATACTAAGGAATGAAAAAATGCCTGTGTTTCACTGGAGAAAAAAAACATAGAGCTTTTTCAGTAAATGCTAAGTCCTTTCTAGCAATGCTTGATAACATTAATATCTCCTAACAAAAATTGATTTTGTTTATGTAGAGTGATAATGGATATGGCTGCCTAATTACTATGTGCTGATTGCTAATTAATAATTAATTATTATATTTTCTTCTATAATTTATTTACCAGAAAAATTCAAGCAGCATCTGTTTTCCAGTGAAGTCCTGCTTTGACTCAATTTTATAGCTGAGTAGAAAGAAGAACAAAGAGGTTGAGTAACGTGCCCAAGGTCACCAAGACTGCAATCAGCCTTGATTAGAGCGAAGTGCAAATTCTTTTTCAGTCTCTTGTTCTAGTTGCTGAAGTTGATGTGTTCTTAGCTTTCAACAGCTGTTGCGGAAGTTACCAATAAAGGACACATAATAATCTTGGATCTCCTCCTATGCATGGAAATCAGGCAGGCAAAAATTCTCAGAGATTTTTCTTAGACTTCCCTGATAATTATAATGTAAAAGAACATCAGTTAGAATGTAAAGGGATAAAGAACTTAAACTCCACATTCTTACAGGCTGAATTTTTCTGTATATAAAAAGGCTTGGGCAAATGCTAATGCATGTGACAGAGTTGTCATGATGAATTTAAATCAACCAGGTGACTTCAGGTTTTAGAGTTGGTAATATCCATTCTGCTGCTCTGATGGATGTCCTTGCCATTAAAGCAGATATACTTCATCTACTGGATCATTTCCTGAAGTAGCATAGCTTTCAGTCAGGTATATTGAAATAAGCCAACATCATTTTTGTTTTGCATTGGTGTATCAGAGCACTGCAGCAACATATTCAGGAGCAGATCCTGGCTTCAGCTGTGACAGTGCCAATCAAAGGGACAGACGTAGTAATAGTAGTAACAGCTTCAACCAGTCGAACTTAATCTTCCACCTTATGTGTCAGACCTAAAGGCTGACTGCACAGTTTTAAGTGGATCCTGCAAAGAGGGCATTTCTTGGATTATTTTCCCAATCAGACATTATTCAGGCTCTTTATGTGCAGAATACCCTCAAAGTGGCTTGCTTGTGTGCTTGACTGTGAATGTTGGAGTATAAGGATCGCTCTGTTCTCCCATCCTGTTTATGGAAGGGGAGGCGTACACTTGCTACACAAAGTCAGTTCAGGTTAATAGGCTGGGTTCTGTTGGCTTCCTCCAAGTATATGATTTAACTCCAGCAGTGTGCCTCTGGAAACGTGGATTGGATTCCTGGGCTTCCTGTATATGCAGTGAGAAACAGTAGCCACCTCTAATAAGGAATTGCTGAGGCCTACAGAAGTACGTCTTTAGGGTCCTGCATGTAGAGCAGGGAAGTGCTGACCATGGTTGGCATCCCTCATGTTAAGTCATTTTGACAGAGGCTTTCATACGACAGAGGCCTGAGACATGTACACAATACTTTCCACTGCGGTCCCGCAACATTGATGCACATTGGGATATAGGTTGGTCCTGCTGCTAGGTCCCCATGTGGCCTTACAATGCCAATTTCAGAAGTCCTTGATTTCTCCTCATGCTGTGGATTGGGAGGCTTGCACGACTGAGCTCCTGGTCAAGGGAGGTATTTCTGGCAGGGAGTCAGACTGAAGGTCCTCATGAACTTCATGCAGCTTAAATTGGCCACCAGCCTACAAGTGACCAATAGAAAACACTAAGCACAGGAATATGCCTGAATCTGATGGAAGGTTGGACCATGCATACTGCACTGACTTTGAATCATCACACTTTCTTTTCTGAGTAGAATGCATAGGGACAGTAGAATTGCAATATAAGCTTTATTTTTCTTAATCATATTCATCCTAGGTTTCTAATAATTGAGATATGAAATTGCTGAACCACTATGGCATGAGAACAACAGTTGACTGTTTTTKTTGTTGTTGTTGTTTTTGGTTTTTTGTTTGTTTTAATAGTAACACTAAGTATCAGGTGTAATGCCAGCTTTTAAAGAGGCACAAAGTTACTTGAAGAAGTGTGCACCTTTTGTCAAATCTAGAAAGACTCTTATTGTTTGTATTTTCTTGTTTACAAGAAGTGGGAAGCTGAGTACTAGACTTTCCACTGCTGGAAAGGATTTAAACAACAAAGCCCATATGTAAACATTTTGGAGATCATGATGGGAAAGGCCCTCACCATCATATTATAAAATAATCTTAGATGGGCTGATTGCCACCAAGACGGTTGGTGGAGGCTGGGGGCGGAGGCTGAAGTATATGACACAGAAATGTGTCTTCCTCCAGAGATAAGAGGAATGACTTTTATTTAGCCTGGAAAGAGAATGCTAAGGGGAGATCCAGTTGCTGTCTTCCGTTATTTAAATGGAGGTTATTGAGAAGATGGAGGAAAAACTGTTCTCCCAGGTACACAGTGAAAGGACAAGAGGCGACAGTCCACAATTTGCAGCAAGGGAAATTCCTATTGAGTATAAGGAAGAAGTATTAACCGTGAAGGTAGTTAAGCACTGGAAGAGGTGCACAGAAGGGCTGTGAATCTAAAATCTGGACATATCCAAAACTTCAGTAGACAACACCCTGAGCAATCTGATCTGCTTTATTAGTTTCCTTTAAACCAGGGAGGTTAGGAGGGAATCTGGAGGTCATATAGTCCAACACACTTTTTTCTGTGACTCTCATCCTCCTTCTGAAGCCTGTCACTATGCAAAAAAGAATGGAGAACTCTCGGGAACAGAAATTAAATAATCATGAAATAGTCTGATTCCTTAGCCCTTGGGAGGCAGTAACTTCATTACAAAGAGAAAGTCTTGGGTTCTGCCAGTACTATGCAACCTAAAATGTATGTGCAATATTCAACTAAATTATGTGTCTGCAGAGGCTGATGACTGAAGTTAATGACCTGACCTCTTCTCAATGACTTAAATTTGTTACATCTGCCTAAGCAGGGATTTCCGCTATACCTTTACCTCAAGGCATCATGTATTTATGTAATAAAGCATACCCTGACATGATTATCTGTATTAGTTCTGCCTACCTGTTTGCTGAAGAGAAATTTCCTTTTTCTCTTACTGTTAATGAAAAGGAAAGCATATTGAAGAACATATTTTCTGGCTGCTAAAAGAACAGTCTTTTTTCATGTTCCCTTCTTTTGATGGCTGGAATGTTATAGCTAATATCACTTCTATTCTCTATTTCTCCAGTCTTCTAAAAGCACCAAGCAAACACTTTTTTATGGATAATGATTCAGAATCAACTATGAAGGCTTTTTTGCAGTGTGTTAATGACACCTATATTAATTGCTAGATGCAGTAGGCAATAAAAATAGAAAAATTTTGGTAAACAAATGGGTTTAGCAAATTATGTTATTCTTAAATAACGTAAAGATAGTATGAYGACTCAAAGAAAAAAGTCGGTAATCAGAAATAGATCTTAGAACCACTTAGGGCTGCAGAAATTCATTGGATAAGCATAATATGCAAATCTTGAAGAGATAATTGTAAACAGTTTTGATCTTAGCATTTTAAGCATCATATGTGTTTCCAATAGCATCAAGGTCATTGGTTTTAGGAGAGCACCCAGAAATATAGTAAGAGACCAGTAAAAATGAGCAGTGGGAGACATTTCAGTAAACAATCATTGGATTTCAGTTCATGAGGTTCAAAGTTCTCCTAAAAAAAAARGGGGGGTTGGGGGTTGGGGAGAAAAACCTACTGAAACCTATTTTCCAGTGTAGAAAGGAGCAAGACGACAGTAAGCAGAGGTTATGATGCCAGTGCTCTGGGAAATGACTGCATGAAGGAAGTAAAGCATTTTGGGGGTTTGGGATGGGATGATGAGCCAAGCTTCCAGCTAAAGCTGGCACAACAGAGGTAATGTTCATATTTTGATATTTGATTGGGTACTAATTGAGGTGATTTGCTGTGGTTAAGAGTACTGTCCTATGGAAGGAAAGTCAGCTAAAAGATAATGCTGAGCAAGCAAAGAGCGTTGTACTTTTAGAGGAATCATCTTTAACATCTTAAATATTTACAGTACAAAAATAAGCTCCRAATGGTACTAAATCAGGGAGTGTCCCATATAATGCTTATGATGAACATATAAACAGAGGAAAGACTGGAAAAATAGAAAGAAACTAAAATAGAATTGGTTCCAGATAGCACAACATTCTGTGTTTGAAATAGAACAAGAACTATACACACATAATTCACGGTATCACAGAGACTAGAATTATGGTGATTAATATCACATAGTGAGAAATAGAGAGATGTTCCTCTGAGAATCTGGAGCTGAAAGTTTGGCTGATCATTTAACTTACTTTACCCCTCTGTGTTACCGTCTTTTACTTCTTTATTTCAAGTGCCTTTTTCAAAGGCTCCGTATAGAGGCTTGAAATAAAGGAAAATGCAGATAGCCCTTGGGAAAAGGCGGAATTCAAAAAGTTCCAGATGAAGGAACTCAAAATGACTTTGCTGTATGATACAGCAAAGAGGATAAATTCAAAGCTGGTTTTCTGTAAGGACCTCATTTTTTGGAATTATAGAACTCCTTCTATTGTCTTATGTTCTACCATCCATATACACATCGCATGATCCCTTTCTCTGTATCTGATCTGCCTGAAAGCACTCGTGTAAGGAAGAGCTTGAACAGGTTTATACACTTTAATGAGGAATAATGAAATTAGCACCATACTAATACAGCAGGCACTATATTTTCTTAAATGTTTTGAAAAATTTAAGTTAGCAAAAAACTCAAAAACTGCTGAAGAGCTGGGGGAATGACTTGCAGGGGAATGTTTTACAAGAGAACACTGTGTCTAAATAATGACAGAAAGAAATCATAACAATTGTTTTCATCAAAATGATAACTCCAAGGGATAAGGTAAATTATTTATTGTTGCAATTTAAGAAATTAGTAGACATGATAAGATTAAGTTAATAATAGGGAAATACAAGTTGCTGTGAGGAAAATCATCATAGCGATCAGATGTTTGGGCTAGTTTCCAAAGCATTGATTGAGGTTCCCCTGTTTTTGGGAATCATACCTACATTTGCATAAAATAGTGATCTGAAATGTTTTCTGTTTGTGACTTATATATACAGGCCCATTGGCACGAGTTAGGAGCAGTGGTACAAGAATACCGATAAACCCCTTCTGTTGGCTACCATTTACCATCTATCATTTACTTCTGCCACTTCTAGCAAAAACATTAGAATTTATTTCTAGTTAGTAGAGGGTCAGGAAAAGTTACTACGAAAAAGTATATGGAGTTACAGATACTGGTTTTATATTTTTCCTCCTCCGAAGCCCATTTTTGCAGTTAACAGGGTTCCACTCTTGGCATATAGTAGCTGAATTCAGCTGAAGTAGCTGAATGCACTCAAAGTGCTAGTGTAAAATAAGTAAATTAACTTTCCAATATGGTAGATAGGATACTTTTAAGGTCTATCATCTTGTGAAATCTATAGAGCTTATCCAAATATTGAATCATGGAGCCCAGTTAAGACTTTTCCAAAGTATATGCTTATTCTTGATCCTTAAGTACAGATGTAGGATGGCAACTTTAAGTAGGTTTTTTTTCCCCTCTCCTAGACTTTAGAAAAACTATCAAATCCTGTGATCCAAAGGCAAATGCTGTACTTTCAACAGTGCAATTGCTGCTCACTATGAATTTAGGATCCTAATATCGACAGGCCTCTGCAGCCTGACCCACAGCTGGTGTACAGCAGTGCGGGGCTGCCGCAGTCATTAGAGCTGAGCTATTTTATACCAGCTGGGAACTCCGTCCCCAATGACTGAAACTACTTCTCTGCAGCTCTTTCTTAATATAAAACTTTTTTTTTTCCTAGCAGCAAAATAGTCACTGAACCAGCACTAAATGAAGCAAGCCTCAGTTCTGAAGCCATTTATTCTTCATCTAACCCGATTTGTTACAGAGTGCAGTGTCCAAGGGTTGCATCATGCTACCTGTTGGGTATATCTACAGAAGGGATGCTGCAGTCCAATATCTGCACTGTTTTGAAACTTCTACTACCAAACAGATTGTCATTTAAATCCAGGCAGTCAGTTGTTATTACTGACTACTGCCATTAATACCATAGCTTTGAGCGCTATTTCACTGTTGCAAAGGCTTCTTAAATTAGTTTTCCTCCCCTCTGCTGTGTTCCTTTAAAAATAACACCGGTGGGTTTTATTGGGAGTTTTGAAAGCTACTGGCCTCTGCGGCATTTACTAGTGGCGGGAAGCAACAGACTTCCGTGGAGTCCTACAGAGAAGCTAAATAGCTGCAAACATTTTCTATCAGCTAAAGCACTGTGCTCGATGGTGCAAGCACACTGTGTTTCCTTTGCCTTACCATCACCCTAGGATATCTATTCTGAAAATAGATTTGAATGAACTTGAAAATTCAAGATAAGCTTGATTGCCAATTTGTCAACAGCCCCTAAAAATAATAATAATAAAAAAAAAAGTAAAGTGACAGCTCAGAAAGCAAGCTGCTGGGTACCCTCTGTGCGCCCTCAGTGTTTGCTATCTTGTCTGCTATCAATATTTATGTTCAATGAGGGAAACCTAGCCAAACGAGAGGACGTAAGAGGGCACCACTGAAATCAAAACTATGCCACAAGTCACAGTTGGGCTTGACGTTTGTTTCGTTAAGAATTTAATTGGAACCAAACTGTGCAGTCACAAAGCTCATCAGTGCTTCCCGTTCACAACGCTAAAGAATCAGATGTTCAAACACAGCAAATTAGCAAAGAGCATGTTTACACTCTGCTCCCTCATTACTGGAAATTATTATTTGATAAACAAAGAAGCACAGCCAGGAAGAAACGCCAGCGTTTGCTGACAGATTTAGTGTGCCTTGGTGACAGTACCTTACACCACTGGGTGGACCAGGAGCGGTGCTTCCGTGAGTGCTCTGGAAGAGCTGATAAATGAAAGAGAGCAGCCAGCTAGCTGCCTGCGAGCTCTAAATGAACGTCAGAGCAGAAGCAGCACAGGACTTTTGACGGCACTGATCCGAACCCATGTGCTTGCATGTGTGCAAGCATGTGAGCTTGGAGGACAGCACACTTGTGCACCCAAGATCTCTGTTGCATTCAGAGGTAGGCATGTCCTTTGGCGAATTGCAAAAAAGCACTACATAGAGGTGGAGAGTTAGTTCTTGCTTTCATTTCCTGGAAGCTATACCACACTGCTGGACTGCTAAAACTGTACCTTCCACGTATCAAAGCTGACATACTCCAGCAATTGTGCACGGCTATTGGATGAAAATTAAGCTGAGAGAAATAGTTTTTCTTCTTTCTGAAACCTTAAAGAGTCAGGTCTTCCTTTGGGAATAAATATAATTCTACAAGTCAAAAAAAAAACTTCTACCTGCTTTAATTTCAAACAGCTTCCAGCTGGAAAACAAACAGAATAATAAAAGTCTCTTTGAAGTTAGCAAATACAAACAGTTCAAGAACAACTGAACAAATTGAGATTTTTGCAAAGAAACTTCTTAGCTAAGATCAGAACCTTTATGCAAAATTTCAATCCAGTCAAAAGTGGAATGAATATGTGTAAATAAAATGAGGGAAGTATGACAGTAAAAGTTATGCTTATTAATGGAACTGCTATCTAGGAGTACATTAGATTATGTATTCTTAATAAGCAATTATTAATTTTGTTACTAAAAAGTTAAAACTAATGACTGCTTTTGACAGCTTTACTGCCAGTGGGATTGCCGTGACATAGTTCCGTATTTTTTTTAAAAAAGAAAAATTCTTAAAGATACTTAGGAAGTAATTTAATTGCCAAGTCCTTAAATGGGCTTAATTGTATCTGCTTAATCACATAGGAAATAGATTTAAATCGAAAGATAATGTCAACAATTATATTTTTTGTGGCTTGTATAAATCAGTAGTGTTGCTTATGGTGGAGCTGGACCTAATGTGAACAAAAATCTATAGCATACAGAGGTAAAAAGCAAATATCACATAACACTTTTATATTCTCAAAAGTATGCTTCATGTTCTAAATTATAGTTATGAAAGTTTAACTTTAGCAAATTCCTTCACTTATTAAAAAAGAAGCACACTGATCTGCATGTTCATATTATTAACTGACAGCTATGCACAATACCAAATCTTCAGGTGGTATCAACTTGTGTATTTCCACTTATGTTAAAAAAAAAAAGAGAAAAAGAAGAAGAAGCACACCTGTCTGCAAAGGCTAAAGATATGATGCAGTGATATTTTAATCAAATTTCATTTTTGGCCAGAGAAAAATATATAAAATATATATCAGTAAATATTAGGGAAGCTGACTTTTAAAAAAGTTTCTGTTGATGTTGACAAGGACTGCAAAATAGATCAGTTTGTATCCATATCAATGCCTATATGCACAACATAATTAGATGCAGATCAACTTTACTAATCTGGTAATTCATAAGGATGCCTGCTACCAATGGCCCAGAAGGCAATTTCGCTGCAGAATTCCCCACTAACGGCTGATTCCTCGAGGATATACAAACTTAAGAAGGAAGATAGAGGAAAGAGGAATGGCAATGGCAGCTTGATATCCATAGGCCATATCCAGAGACCTGGACAATGAAATACAACCTGAAACTAAATCTTAGGATCACACATTCAGTTTACTGACATAATAAATGTACAAAATTCTATGAGAATTTTTTTGTCGTAAAAGATATTGATCATCTGATAAAATGCCTTATTTCTCATAGCTTTTACCTCTATATTTGAAAGAATTCAGATTTTTGTGATAAGGGGGATTTTTTTTTTTAACAAGTGGCATGATGTTTTCTTTGAAAATACATTATTTGAAGAGCTGATTACATTCTCTGCTCTTCTCAGATTTCTGTAACCTTGATAAAAGGAGGATAGAGTAAATCTGGTTTCCTCTATCATGGGAATAGCCCAATTGTTATAAATTAAAGAACCCAACAGTCTAATTTAAATTGAGCTTAGGCTATCCTGAAATTGGATGTCTTAAGGGACAGCATTTTCACTATTAATCTACAGATGAAAACTCTAAATTGTTTCTTCACTGTCTTTATCTAGTTAGGTGGGCTATCGTCAGGTGAGGAGTCAGCATGAGAATTTCTTCCAAAGTAGTATGGCGCTAAAATAGTAAAGCTATAATTTAGCAAATATTTACCTTTACACCCAGAAAGCTGCAATAAGGCCAAGTCTAATTCTTTCCATACAGTTTTATAATGATCAAACACCATTGATAACAGATATTTTATTGCCATTTTAAATGAAAGGGGAATTGTTCACTGTTTTAGTTAATTACATTGCTATAGCAGAAACACAGTTTACTATTCTTTTATGCCTACCAACTTAATAGAATATTAAATAGTTATTGACTTTGGAAGAGATGAGCCATCACAATTTATTGAGCTGAGAGGTAAATAGTCAGCAAGCCACTACAATTAAACTTCTGCTTGTACTCTTCATTTGAAGAAAGTGTAGGTGATAAAAAGAAGCTTAGCAAATGTGGTAATAGCTACACCATTAGGACCCAGTTAGGGATTGATCTAAAGAGGATTTGAAGAATAGTATTTTATAAGTCACCGCAACTTCCCCAAAATAACAAAGCACTAAATAATATTATATTCTTTGTCATCTTTAATATCTTTGATCATACAATTTTAATTCCTGCCTTGCTTTAAAAACTGAAGGGAAAAGGTAAAAAGATGCATAGAATCTCTTCTTGTAATATCAAACTACTGTTTAATGTTGTTCAGATGACATAATAAGTTGGAAAATTGACATCTTCAACTTAGAAGTTTTATTGGCTCTGTCATTCCTCCATCACCCCTGATTCTTTAACTGAAAATTGCCAACATCCTTTTCCATAGTGAAAACGAGCTCTCTGGAGTTAAATACCATGTTGTCCTGTAGTTTCAGGAAAGCACTTAGAGTGTTAACGGTAGCACAGTAGCATCGAAATCTTAACGGCAATTATGTATATAGAAATAATTTTTCCCACTATGTTTTCCTCCTCCCTGAGTGTATATTCAGGGAAGTACAGAGCTGTTGGAGAATTTGGATGCAARAGAGAGCATAACTTTAATCTGTCTTCCTAGATTATTGAAAGAATTGTACTGTTTTAGGTTCAAATTAAAACCAGAATGTTTTAGCAACCACTACCATTTCTGGGGACAAAGTATGATCTGTCACCAGAGATCATAGGGGTAACACTTAAATTTGAACTGAAATAAACCTGATTCAAATCTTGCCATAAGCTATTTACTCAAGTACCAGCTTAAGGAAAGGATCAGTGCAAAGGAAACTATGTTTGTCAGTTACAGGAACTTTGTAATTTTTTTAGTTGCTTAACTTATTGTACCAATCATGCAGAAGATATTTTAACCTATACTAACAAACAAACAAACAAAAAAGTGGGAAATGGGAATGATGAGGAAAGGCTTTGTCTACATTGGAGGGCAAACATGTTCCATTCTACTTCTGATCTTCCGAACTAGGAGATCGACTAGACAGCACTGTAGTTCCCTCCCTGCTTGTGCACTTTTTAATCCCAAAGGATGGGAACTGTTAGTATAATATTGACATTCAGATAAAACGAAAACAGGTGATCACCCAAATCCAGGAACTAGAAAGTGCTCTCGAGTCCCCCCCTTTTGAGGAATCCAATGTTTTCTCAGGCTAGAATGATTTTCCAGTTATTTTAAACCTTGACCATATTGTTAGTTGCCTATCCATTTTCTCCTTGTGTAGACATGAGTTACTGGGCTAACTTCAGAACTGTTCTTTTTCACACTGCTGTTAATTGATGTAAATGTATATTCCAATGCAAGGAGAATAGAAATAGGCATACACATAGTAATTTTAAATGCCTAGTCATTTGCTGCATCAGTGCACATGCTTTAATCCCTTTTTAGCTACAACAGGAAGGACTAAAATCTCCTTCCAGTCCTAGTGGTGAAAACACTAAGACACAACTGCACAAATTCAGGTACCGATTACATTTTCAAAAACACTAAGGTTATCCAAGCATTTGAATATTTTACTCATTGATTCTAAATGGAATATACAGTTGAAAATAGTTCTAGTGTAGTACTTGTGTGGGAATAACATTTAAATATGTACATTTAATTCAATTTCAAAATGATATACAGATGAGGAAATAATTCCTGCCTTAGATCCAGTTTGGTCAGTGTGGTATATGCAAGTTTTGAATGCCTAAATAAAGGTATAAAAATTATTATATTTTGAGTTCTTCACAAAAAAAAAAAAAAAAAAAATCTTAACATGTCATATCAAATACTCTTACATTGTTCCTGGAGTACTTAAGCAAGCTTCTGAGCTAGAATCCGACATACACAGGGCTGAATTTCACACTTGAGATCATGAATCAAAATGATGAGATGACTATAAATGAGGCAAGTTCAAGAGTATGAATAGAGTCTTATGAAAAGTAAGCAATGATGTTACTGAATCTAACTTCACAAGCCTTGCTCAGGCAAAATTCCTAGTGCTCTCCGGAAGCATTGCCTGTGTTGTGGTCACAGTGAAAAGGCACATATCCGCACTGAAAGGCTTATTTCCAGCCAGTTGGTGCAAGAAAAAGACGGGAACCATTTTCTATATCTTATGTTCTGGTGCTAATCACTCTGGCAGCTGACTGAAAGATAAGACCTAGACTCTTGTGCCCTGACATAGTCCTTATTTTGGTATCTATCTTGTTGCTAGGGAATACCCAAATTGTAGGAATACCTGAAAAAGCAGTGGCAAGTACTGTCTTTTTCTTAGTTATCTTTTTTGTATCCTGTGAGGATTTTTTTGTGGACTAGCGTGACCTTGAAATCTGTGGTTAGAGCCTTCCCAAAGGAAGGTTTTAATGACTAAGAGCAATGACCTTCTGAATGTCCTCCGGGCACTGCAGTTGCCTTTCACTGCTCATTCAACCATAAGAGGTGAAATTCTTAACTCGTCAACATTAATAGGAGTTTTGCCACTAACTTCAAAGGAGTTAAGATTTCATTTTGTGTTTCTAGCATCAGGTAAACCAACTGCTGGCTGTCTAGCTGCTGAAATTTCATTGAATCACAACTTTGAATGTTTTAGCCAGGAGCAAACAAGAGTGAATTCTTTTGTACAGCTCCTTTAACACTTCATTTTAATCATTTGTTCAGGCTTGTTTCATTGAATGTGTGGAAATGCTGTTGATATTCCTATTGCAGTAACAATATTATGGTATATTAATGCTGGAATGTAATACAGTTCCCAGTACAGCAAATGCATATGTCAAGCACTTCTGTACTAAAATGATTTTGCTGTTGAGTTAGTTATCATGCGTTTTAAATATGCTTAGAATGAGCAGTTTTCATTACATAATATTTACAATTTTATAGCGTGTGACTTACTAGGTGCATAGAGGTTCATTCATACTATGTGAAAAAAAGTTCTTTAATGGAAATAAACATTTTTATAAGACATTTTAGATGTATAGATAGACAAGCAAAGCAAGATGTCCACAGACTAAGCTGCTTTCTTGCCTCTATTTGGAAATAGTGAGAAAGGAACTTAGTAATCTCATCTTGAGAGTGTTTAGTTTGAAAAGGTAGTTAAATGAACAGCCCTTTTCTAAAGAAGCTCTTCTCTTCTTTGGGGAATGTGTTTTCCCCTCCCAGTTGCATATGAAGTTCGAGGCCAGTGCACTTTTTTGGTTTTAACGTCAAAAAACCCAAAAATCCCTCAAAGGTGAATACTGAAATGTTGTTCTGCTCTGGCTACTGTGTGGAGACGTGAGTCTCCTGTTAGTGCCAATGGGAGTTACCCACAGAGGGGACAGAGACAAGGGCTCTGGGATAGGAAATGCTCAGACATTAATAATGGTACCTGCTTGAATGCTCCAAAGGAGTAATTACATTTTAATACCAGCCTTTTCTAACTTCACTGAACCTGTCATTCACAGCAACTGCAAGAGAAGTGAGTTTATTTAAATAGGGAGAATAGCTCCCCTTGTATTCCTTGTCTCTTGTGTTTATGTTGCTGCCAAAGATAAAGATGACGTGCTTACCGCTCTGCAACATCTATATAATCAGACATTAATCCAAGAAATATATGAGTTAAGTGAGAAGATAGACTTTTCTCCTGATCCAACACTGCAGTCTTAAGATAAAATAGACACCTTCCCTCTGTTAGTTGCTACTACATGCTGTGAAAGTGCAACCAGGCATATACTTGCAGTCTTGACACAGTTTAATAAATAACCCCCTCTGCCTGTAAGTATAGAGCATCATTAAGCAATGGAAGTGGGCAGTAAGTCAGCAAAATTTACACAATATAAAGGAAATTGTCCTCAGTTGCCTTTAATATACAGAGAATAGAACCATTTTCACAGAAATTTCATTGCTTCAGGTTCGGTATAAGGGAAAAATTGCATGCACTTAAGGCTTATTTAAAATGTATAGTATAGAACTGACACAACATTTTGTCTGGGGTAGTCTGAAACAGTAAATTTTATCGCTGTATTTTTATTATGATTTTTATGATTCATGACTCATAAGTTTTGGATTTTTTGAGAATTTGTATTTCCCTTCAGGACCAAGATAGTGCCTGTGGTTACCGTCGTCTCAGTATCACAGTTCTCTGCCTTTTCCATCTCCTGAATGATAAGGCCTGCCTTGATAACCTTCCTGCATTTATTAATCAGAGCTCTTTTGTGATCTGTCTTGGTTTACTATGATTGAAAAGATATTATTAAGTTATAAGACATAAAAAATTAAAGGCATTAAACTATGTGTTAGCTGTCAAATATGTAAGTAAATCATTGTAGATTTTATGAGAAAGGTTGCAAGAGTATAAATTGCATAGGATAAACACTGAAGCATAGTATATAATAACAGGGAATGAAACCCTTTATTTAGGCTGTTTATCTGGTGTTAGATTGTTTTCAAGGCTTTTTTTCTGAACATGACTTCAGTTTGTAAATTGTTGCACTCATACATTATTAGATACTGTTCCTTTTTTGTCATCATCATTATAAATAAAGTATGTGAGGTTATACTTTCAGCTGAATATCTTTTTTTCATATTTTGGTAGCTAAGATAAAATCAAGAAGTGCTTTTTCTGGTAACTACCTACATAAGCACCAAAACAGGTATAAAGATACGTAATATAACTACTTAGATTTGCAGCTTCAGGTTCCGGTTTCAAAATTGGGCTGTCACCATGTTTTTGTGAAGATATCATTGTTATACATTTGTAGAAAGACTGGATATTTTAGGGACAAATCCCTACCAAGGTGCTAAGAATTGGTGGGTGTCAAACCGTGGAAAGCTATTTAGTCTGCTAAAGTCTGAAAAGATTGCCTCTGCTTTAGGTGCTCTTTTCATCATTTCTACACATGCTCCTACATTCAGAAGAGTTATGATCAATAACTATTTTTGCTTTCTCTCTTTTTTCCCTGGGCAAAGCTGGGAATTATCTAAAGGAGTAAAAAGTATTGCTTAGGATTTGTGGTGTTACGTGTTCTGCGTAATTAGACTCTGGCTTGGTTGGTGCACTTTTCTGCCTTCGGTCTTGCAGCATTTGAGTTTCGTTATTACAATTGCTGTGTCAGGACACTGTCTGCTCTATAAACAAGGGCTTGAAGAGTGGCAGTTTCTGCCTACTGTGTGTTCCAGCAGTGTCCTGCAAACCCCTCACCCTACGGCTTTTGTGAGACTCTGGGTTGGTTCTTCAGCTTCCCTTCATATTCCCTGGAAAATCCTCTCTCCTACATTTCATTTCTTACTTAATCTCAAATACTTGCTCGAATTTCTACCACACAATTTTTCATTTGCTTCCCCAGTATTAGTCATGAAGACTTCTTACAACTACTAAAGGTTTTGGAGCTTTTCGGAAGGAGAGTTAGAAATTGAGCTACCACCTTTTTGCTGACACTTCCTACTGACAGATACAGATGTAGTTCTGTTTTAAAACTTCAGCAGTTGTCTTCTGTATTTCGAGAGAGCGTCAGCTCTAGTAGAGCTTTTTGCTGTCCAGTTCTTCCATGCAAGGTATTTATTTGCTGTGTTTTCCTGGTATGGGTTCATTAGAAAAAACACTTGAAGCCAAGTCTTCCACCAGTCTATTTAGTGTCTGAATTCTAACTGAATATCATCAGCCTTTTCCTCTTACTGCTCATTCCACATGGCTTATGACAAATTCTTTCACATGGTAGGGCACTGTTGATATTGATACTCCCCTTTGTACCTTTGATGTTTTCCTCTTTTTCCTTAAAAATCTAGGAGCTATACTTCCTCTGTCTTCACTCAGCCAGTCACTAGTCCTCTGACTGGAGAGAAAACAAAGTTTTGTTCAGTGTTCAGTCTTAGTGCTTCTCCAATTCTGCTCTTTTATTGCCTGGCACAGCAATAATATTCTGCCTCCAATGCTTGGAGTCTCACTGCTATTATGGAAGTAAGAGTAGTTACACCTCCTTAGTGCAGACTGTGTTTCTGATTGCATATTTTGTACCTGAGAGTTTTATTAAGTGAATAACTATTAAATAGTCAGACAAATCCTGAAACCATGCTTGGTGAGAGAACCTGCTGCTTTTTAAAAAAGGTTAAAAACCTAAGGGATGTGGAGAGCCTAATTAAAACTCGGGAGAATTTTGAAGTCAGGAAGACACCGAACAGCAATAAAAGGCTACCGTAAACTTTGTGGCCTTAAGTCTTTAACATTAACCGTATCATGCTGAAGTGGAGCATAAAGTGGGAAATGTCAATGTCTGATTTTAACAATGCTTGATTCTCAGGAGGGAAATGAGGAAGAAGACACTGAGGCACCTAAGGAATTTTTCTTGTGTGGCATTGACTATTCATTTTTGTTATTTCTACTAATAAATTTCAGCTTAAGCTTTGTAACTCTTCAGAAAGCTTCAGCTTAAGTGCTTAAAAGAAATACTGGATCAATTTGTGAACAGTTTTTAAGTAACACAGTGTCAAGAATAAACCCAGAAATCAATTGCTCTGAAGTGATGTTCAAATACTCCAGGGCTGAGTGAAACAGCCCAGAATAAGGCATTACTGGTGGATCAGATGTAGATGCAGGATAGTTTCATTAGCCTGTGGCCATGATGCAGGTATCTGGCATGCCACACTTTACTGATGCTGCCCCAGGCGAGATTCGTAAGGGCCGGTAGGGTATCGTCTGGAACCCAGCAGGGAAATATTTACTTTGCACTTAAAGGCTTAAGAGGCATCATCGCCATCTCTGCATAGTCTATAAGGAAAGATTCCCAAACTAGAACCCTCACTGCAGAGGAAACTGAAAGTAGGGATATCTGGAGTAAGCTGGTATGGCCTAGATAATCTGTTTTTT